>NC_049201.1:64795729-65095729 GCF_013347855.1 Anguilla anguilla
CACAGACAGCGGGAGCAGCTCACCCCTGCCCAAGTTCGCCTCCTCTCCCAAACCCAACAACAGCTACATGTTCAAGCGGGAGCCCCCCGAGGGGTGCGAGAGGGTCAAAGCCTTTGAGGAGATGACGTGAGTAGAGCTTCGCGCACCGGAGGGTTAACCGCGTCCTCTTTTGATTACGGGCGCGTGCGGCCCAATCACGCGCACCTACCTCGCGTACTGTGGAGTGATCTCCTTCTGAAACCGCCAAAAACCGGCCTCGACTATTTCGATCAAATCGCCGTGCTTTAACATGTACACACGTGACATTTACAGGCAGCAAGTAGCATTGCGTACTGTGCGCTTTAGGCAGAAATGTGTAACTAGATTTTTTCATGTTAGTGATACTTAATCATTAGAAATTCTGACTGGTGGATTATCTTCATTTACAAAATTTTCCTAGGAATGAAAGAATCTCCCTGTACCCACAAGAGCAATTAAGTATTTTGAGTATGAGTACTGAAAGAGCTTCCATGTTTCGTGCTTTGGTGCTGTACCTACCAGAACACAGATTTAGCATGCAACTATACATTTTTAATTATAAATATAATTATAGAGCGGCATGAATCAGTTTTGAGGCCACCCCTAAGTAACATCTTAGGGGTGGTTCAAAATTTGAACACATACTATTTAAAATGCTTTAGATGAGTTCAGTCTGTTTTCTACTGTTGTATATATTCTTTTGTTGTGTGACTATTTTTAATGCTGTATAATGAGTACGCAAACAAGTCATGAGCTATAGAAAGTTACGATGCAACAAATCAAGGTTAGGGAAAATATGTGGAATGTCCATGCTTATTACTTCAAGGTATTTTAAGGATACCTATCTTTAGTTTTTATGTTTCTCGCAATTAACTGTGTGTAGTTTGGACAAGACCGTTTTTTTCCTGTAGACATCAGACAATACCTGGCAATGTTTAAAAAAATCATCACATTTTTCTTATTTTTAAGACTTAGAAAATGAACATGAATCTGTAATGGATTAAAAAATGATCTATCCATCAGGAATCACTTTGACTCATACTGAATATGCTGATAAATACTCACCTCAGGGAAATTCTGCTTTGTACCTTGTGCACTCTTGATGGGAATTATTCTATCACTTAACTTTCTTTCAATCCTAAGGACACTTTTATTTCGAAAATACTTTTGACTCTTTTTAGGTAATCTCTCGAATCAAGCAATTCACAAAGGTAGTTATCATTCAGTGAAAATGGTTTCTAAAGGTTTCAGTGTAGTGGTTGGTTTTTAACTGGAAGGTTTGGCTGATATTCATAGCCTCGCGGTGCACAGTTTGACATGTATATGCATGCACTTTGAGAGTTTCTTGTGTTTCTCATGTTATAGTAAACCAGAGTGAAACTATATAAAGAATGCAGCTGTGATAAAAATATTTCAAGTGTTCTTTGATACATAACACCGGCTGTGTCGGTTAAAATGACATTTTTTAAAAATTGTCACATATGAAAATTAAACACAGTAATTACAGGGACAACACGGAAGATGAGACTTATCTGTTTTTCTTCTCACGTTTCTTTCTCTTTTCTCATAGGTCTCGGCAGTTGAGCGGCATCCCTCTCTTCTCATGTCCCGACAAAAACAAGGTGAACTTCATCTCCACTGGGTCTGCCTTTTGTCCCGTCAAACTTCCTGGTGCCTCCCTCTTAACATCAAACTCCGATCCTGGTCCCGTCCGGGATGACGCCGATGACCACCAAGGGCCCATCTCCACGGTGATGGAGCCACCCTCTGCACCCCCGACTCAGGTCTCCACCAGCACCAGCACAAACGACTCCCCAGAGGCACTTGCGTTACCTGCCGTGCACCACCAGGAGGCGCCCTCTGACCCACACGCCAAGCCCCAGAACTTTGTCATCAGCTAGTCTATGGCAGAGCAGGCATCTGTCCTCTCCAGCCACCCCCAACCGACCCACACCGTAGTCCGTCCCCCTTCCCTTCCCTCGCTGAAGAACCCCACCTTTCTGTCGAACCCTTTTTTGCATGGCATAGCATTGGATTCCCAGCAACAGAGAAAAGTCCTTAGTGTTTCCTAACGTATTCTTAAAGACTGTTCTTGGCAGGGATAGACATCTCTTTTAAATTTACCATGTAATAAGCAGCTCTGCTTGCATATGAAAAAAAAAAACTAAGAACGAAGGAGAAGAAAAAAAAAACAAGACGCTTCAATAAGTGTTGGGGATTGCAGGATGTGGGGGTGGGGGGGTGGGGGGGTAGCACATGCATCTTAAACTGGTAGATTGTTTAATCAAATACTTTCTGTGACCTGAGTTCCAGCATTCGCAATATGAATAAGCTCCATATCACCAGAAAAGAAAATATGCTTGTCTGAATTGAAATCTGTGTACTGCTCTGTCATGTATGTCATAGGAAAAAAAAGAAAAGAAAAATGCTGTACTTTTTCAGGATTATGTTTACACTCAATCCAGGTTATGTTTGGAAACTTAAAACATATAATGCAAAAAAAAAAAGAAAAAGAAGGAAAAAGAAAAATAACAAAATGGCCACATCTGTTGTACAGTGTCCGCATAACGGTCTTGCTTCAGGTATTTCACCCCAAGTGTAAACTCAGGTAATTTGGAATGTATCCATGCATGGATTGATCCCAGTCTGCAGCCTTTTTAAATTTAATTTTGGGGCGGAAGAAAGTTAGACAATAAGCATCACTCTATTGCCTTTCCCTTTTGTACATTGACCTTTGCTCATGACATTCCATGTTGTTGGAATAAGTGCTTTTCTGCTCTGGTGTCTACTTCCCGGAACGGACAAACCTCTCGACCAGCAGCGATGATGCATGACATCATCATTCCATGTCGAAAAAAAAAAAAAAAAACATTTTCAAAGCAGCATTTATAAAAGATATTCAGGTGTTACTCATTTGATGACTGTTAAAGATGTTTGCAAATGAATGTGTTCAGTATGAAGCTGTACAGAAGAAACATTCCATGTGTTCTTAGTAGGTTGGTGACATACGGAAGATGCCCGGGAAAAAGATCATTCAGATTTCCGGGGATATTTATGTAAGCACAGGCTTCCCCAACCTCCTCGTTGACTGCAAAGGTCTTAAATCATTTTAACAACAACCGGAGCGTTCTGCTCCCAAATTTCCATGAAATATATTTTGATATTGTTATTCATAGTAGCTTTATTGTAGGGAATAGAAACCAAGGTCCTCTGAGTTGTATTCCCAAGAGGACATGCTGCTCAAATGACAAGATGGTAACAAATGCCATAATCCCTCTTTGCAGCGATAGCCACACTCCTACCCACTGAGTATGGAAACCCACACATTAGTTTTGATATACTTATATGCTCCTTTAGAAGTGTTGATATAAATCCTTCTCATTTCACCTTTACAAGGTTAGATATGGCTTTAAAATTGATCAAGTTGATGCAATGTTAGCCAATACCTTTTTGTATATTATAGTATATCCAATGACCAAGTTGGTCCCCACTCGAAAGTAACCTTTTAAAGTTACTCTAAATATGAAATTTTAATCAATTCCATTCCATGTTTTTGAGGATGAAACCAAGTCAAAATTTAACACATTGATACATATGAATTACTTTTAAACAAAGCACTAAAAATGTGCTTGAAACACATTGCTGGAGGATACATTGTTTGAATGTATTCCTGTGTCTTTCCCTTATCATATAGGGAAAAACGTGTGTCAATGGTCACACACTATGGCAATAAAGTATCAGGTTCTTCAAGATGAAAGGAGGATGTTCTTAATGCTGTACACGTACACAGAAATGGACGTAGTAATGAACATTATTTAGCATACTTGACATGGAACCACCACCACCACCACCATCACCACCCCACTCCCGCCAGAATGAGAGGGAGATTTCCAAAGAATCCAGTACAATATCCCTGTGTTCTAAAAGCATCAAACAAACAGCACAATTTTACATCAACGTTCACCCGAGCTTAAAAAGTGATAGGCCTCCTTCAGAGTAGTCCTTGTAGTGTACAGACCACTACTGCAGGATTAGTACACTGGTAATGGGGGGAAATAAACAACCCAAATAGTTTATTGTGTACTGATGTTATTTTTCTTTTTTTTTTGGGGTTTCCTCCCTTTGCAGAAATTTCAAGAACATTGTTAAGTAAGCTTGTTTAAAGTTTGTGCATAGCTCCAGTGTAATGTCCAGCCACTGTGTTCAGCAGTGTTTAACAGCTGCCACACAAACATATATATTTAATTTTGGCTGTGTGTGGCTTTTTCGTTTTGTATTTTTCCAATATAGAGCTCTTGTGTCATTTGAATAAAGTTCATAGCTGAACCAAACACCATTTTCCGACATTTTTATCATGGGAAATGCAAGACGACCTTTTCACTTTCTCACTGCTGCATGTGGATGGCTGAATTCAATATTCTCACAGGTTAGTCCTCAGCTGTGATTAGCCTTTTTACTAGGTGGTACACGTACATTGCTTTCACAGTAGTGGTCTTGTTCATTTCGGTGACCCAAGAACTGATTTATATTGCTATGGAAAAATTATATGAATACACAAAGAATGATACACACATATTATTACAAATGATCAGTTACCATCTAAACCAGTTTACAGTTAATATTCCAGCATAGTGAACAAAGTGCATAGTCAAAGTAAGAAGTTAGCAAGTTTAAATGAATGCTTTTGCACTTTCTCAGTTTAAGCTGTAAACATATTTAAATTCTTTTGTGCATATTACTGAGAGCATCTATCAAAATTTATTTTAATTTAATGCCCCATATACTTATAGGCTACATCTCAAATATTTCTCTTGTCTAATTGCAGCAATTCCTTCTTTAACCCTGTTATCATATACAAAAAAAGGAACTATAGACTATGGGAACACAAATTAACTTGTACCTTATTCTGAATGATTCTTATTTAAAACCCTTATTGTAAATAGTACTCTTCCATATTGCCTACAGATGCCCACATAAGTTAACAGGGTGAGGTGCTCTCTCAGTGACATACTGGAGTTGCAATTTAGATGGAAAAAGACAGTAGTAAAGACAAGGTGCAAACACTGTTTATTAACTTGTTATTAGTTAAGTGTTCTTATCCATTTGGCAAAGACAAAGTAATATTCGCCTTCAGATAAACTGCGATGACAGATTAAAATGTGCTCTTAAACTATTAGGTCAAATCTGGTTGTGAGCCAGTAGTAACAACACATTTAAAGCCCACATGATAATTCTAATTAACAAAAAATCAAACTGCAAAATATTTTTGCAGACATGTATACAATGTGCCTACAGCTCCCATATCAAACTATCTGCAAGGTAATGGAACTTTGAAGTAATGTCTGATACTGGAGCATTCTGATGTAAATAATAAGCAATAAACAAGACAATAAAAAGCACAGTTATTTCAGTTATTAAAGCCCCTGTTAACTAAATTAGCCCCTGGCAAAAATAAATTATGAATAAATAAATTATTTAATGTTAATTGATCATTATTCCAAATAATTAGGGCAGAATTGCTTTTTATCATAACCTGGAAAACATTTTGTTTTGAAAAGAAGTTTGAGTTATGATCAAAAAGGTAAAACATACGTTTATTTTGAGGAAGCACTTCAGCATTTTCTGTGTGTTTATATTTATTTTATGCCCTAATCAAAGGTTCTTTCCTGAAGATATTTTAAAACACTGGAAAAACATTATCTGCGCACATAAATATACTACAAGTCAGCAGTCCAGGAGAAAATATTCCCTGGGAGTTAATATGACTCATCCTCTCTGACTTCCAATTGGCTTTACTCATGACATCATGAAGACAAGTTTGTTTTTATGACTGTTTATGCAAGTACTTGAAAATCTAACAGAATATATAGAAGAATACGTCCAGCATGCAAGTACTAAACTTGACAACAAAATGTAAATCTGTGCATCACTGCAACAACTCAGATATGAAATATTTGTATATCAAGTGTTCTATTTTTGCACAAGATTAATTACTTGTGTACAAAATAAAATGCAGGTTAGATTTTAACAGAAAAATGAGTGTATTTATTTTAACTGTCCTACATTCATTCCTTTTTAGAATTATCTTTTCTCTTTTAAGTTAAGGTGTGTAAATATCATATTATAGTTATATTTTAAATCACACACACAAACATATATATATATATATTTCAGGTTCAAGTGAAATGTGCTGCTGGGAGTTTACTTTTCCCATGTTTGATAGTTTGTTCCAGTAATTACTATGATCTGATTGTCTGAGGTAGGCAATTGCTCGCCATCTTGCGCCACTGACAAAGGAAAAATCAAATCCAAACTGATCAAAAATAAAACATTACAAGTAATGCATATATTACATTAGGTGACACATCAAGAGGATTTGGGCTAAACAGCAGCATATTTACTATTAAAAGCACCACATTGGTAAATTATCATTTAAATTTGCATCAACTACTCCAATAAGTAGGTAGTCCACATAGGGACAATTTACATGGAGTGGGAGGAGATGAAAGGTTATCAGTCTGATAAACCTGTGAGTAGGGTCACAATATCGTATCTCTATCGACACTTATACTTCACAACATTTCACTGTTATTAGTGTGATATCAACCTTTTAATGTACTGAAAGAAAAAAAAAAAACATCTAAAATTTGTAATCTAGATTCTGACCATAGACTGATTCTAACCCATTTTTTAATGTTAATAACAGGTTGATTAGTGGCAGGACATATTTAGTGTGTATTACATCATGTTTCAATCAGAGTGCCTCAAAACAGAACCAGTTGATGGAACACCAGTGTTTGTGATTTAAAAGGAATGATTTTGAGAGCTGATCATTAAAAAGAGCTATAGAGATCTTACAGTATGTGGAAGGCATATACACATCCTTTGGTTGTTCAATCATGTTCTGTCTCTCTGGCAGCATTTACAGTCAGTTCTGACAGCGCAATGTCTCAACATCTAGGAAGCAACAGCATTCTCTGAGGAATTTGAAAGAACAGAGACGAATGTGAGGGACCTGGAGCGGAGGTAAAGTCAGGCATTCATCAGCTCGTGCTCCTTGTCTGTTTTCCCGACTGCGTCTGGGTTGGACAAGGGGTCCAAATCAGCAAAAAGGTTGAACCAAGCTGACAGATCTTTAGATGCCTCCGAGGTTTCTGTATTAGGAACAAAAGCAAGCCTTCTTTAAAAGAGAAATAATATTATTATATCAGTAAATATTAATATCCTTATTAAAAGAATACTATACTCAGCTAAATAGAGAAAGGTTATCTGATTTACATTGACTTCTGAAGCCACATAAAACTACATAAATACGCTGCTTTGTTATTTTATACCTGTTTTATTATTTCATCAGTTTTTAAAATAATTTTATTTTTTATTCTTTTATTTATATTCTTATATTATATTTATATTATTTGTCTTATTTGCAGTATTGTATTGTATATTTTATTTTATTTGAAATTGTTTTGATTTTAGTGCTAAACATGAAGCACTTTGAACTAAAGTTTTGTAAAGTTTATTATTATTATTATTATTATAAAATGGTTACAAAAATAGTCTATATTAAGCTTATTTACAACCTTTCCATACAAGCAGGTTCAAGTCAACTGCACAACAAATTGCTGTGACCACCAATACAAAAACTGAGACGTTTCAGGTGAGAATTGTTTTTTGGAGATTAACACCATTATTAAGAATATTATTAAATGTTCCGTATTGCCTGGCTGAGATTTACCTCTTGCTGCTGGCTTGGTGGAGTCCTGATTGGCTCCAGATGATGGCTCTGTTGCCTGGGAGACAGGCTGTGGAATGCTCATGGCCCAATCTGGAATGGAGCATAAGATTCAGACTCATCTATAGGGAATAATTATTCTAACCATTGCTTCATCTGTGGGAAAGTATTTTCGAACCTTGATGGTGAACTTGTTTATTCAGAGTGCAAAACAGGATAACAGAGGAAATAAAGTCTGGCACTCTTTTTGACGAGAGCTTTGCCTTTATTTTCATAACTTTGATTCTGTAAAAAAATAAGCGTTGTTAATTTAACTAAATCCCTCGTGCTTTCTCATGGCAAGAGGGATCCTGGTGACGTAATGTCGCAAATTCACAGAATTAAAAAAAACTTTTGGAACATCATTCAACATCCATTTGGTGACTGAAATGAGAGTAAGAAGCATCTCACTGGAGAACGGAGAATGGAGGCTGTTCATGTTCTGGTCCAGGAGCTGGGAGGGGAGGAAGCAGGAGGACTCCTCCGGGGGAGTCTCGACGTGGCCCGCTTTGCTGCCGCCGGAGGCGCAGTCCTCCTCCCCGAACACCGCGCGCCACTCCTGGGAGAAGTCGCCCTCCTCCAGGCTGGAACTGTTGAGGATCTCGTTCAGCAAGGCCATCTCATCCCCGCCCTCCTGGTAATCCGACAGCAGGTCCTCTTTCCCTAGAAAATGGCAGAGACAGAATTTTAAAACTGTGAAACAGTACTTAGTCTATGAGCCTGCAATCATAGGGCTATGCATGGCATTGCCACTGGTCAGATATCACTACTTTAAGCTGTATATTATACTGCTGTACATATTATACATTAATAAAAAGCTAAAAAAATGATTCCTAAAATTAAATTATTCTGATATATAAACAGACTTCCTTTGTTTTACCATTTAATACTCTAAAATCTCAATATGAAATTCAAATACAAATATTGATAAAATGTCAACAAATTAACTACGTTATAGAATACTTTCTCATACTTAAGTCATACTTAATGTAATTTGCATGTTAATTTGGAGGACTGCAGTTACTTGCAGAAATCTCTATTAATTTTACTTATGGGATTAACAGAGCCATATGCCATGTATTATGGTTTTGAAGGACTCTGTGATTGGATATGTTCCTCTATCTGTATTGATTACGAAGAAACTGGTGAAAACAATAACAGCATCATATGAAGGGGCTTGATTCAAACCCTGGTTGCTGTGATGCACATTAAGCCAAGTCCAGTGGATTTCAAGTAAACAATGCGACCATAACATTAAAAGACCAGATTGTTTTGAGGACAGATGGTGTGTTTGTTAGAAAGGAGGACTGATGGACTAACGCACAGCAGACTCATTTGCAAATCAATTCACATTCCCAGTGCAGAGAGTGAGAGTGAGTGAGAGAGAGAAAGAGAGAGGGAGTGAGAGCGTGAAACCCTACAATATGAAGCTCTAACTCACCGCTGTGTTCATGATAAAACCATTTGTTGTGACGAGCCCAGTACTGATTATTAGCTCTTAAATTTTGCATTATTATGCTACTTGTCATGCAAACCAAAATAAAAATAAAGAATTTCTTCTTTATTACGGCCCATGGGAAAAATATGGAATAATTGCATATATCTGGCTGTTCTGCTCTGCTAAAAAGAATGAAGAATGTTCCCTTTTGCCAAAAATTGTTAGAGCAGGTTACGTGAAATGTACCTGTGTTTTGCATTTGACCCAAACCCACAGGTTCTGTGCTTTCTGGATCAGGAGCTGCACCTAGAGACCAAGATGCAGCAATTCAGATCCTCAAATCAGCATGGCATTGGCTATAATAACAGCCTTTCTTTCCGAAGCACTTGCAAATAGCAGTGCTGTGCTTCTAACATCAAAAAACAAAACAAAAAGATTGATCATGCATACTCATAACAATTGTTAATGAATATTGTAATTTTTGGATTACAAATTATATCATGCTCAATATACAAGAGTATACATATGATCTCATGTATAGATATTCTATAATGAAATAATGACTTTTACCTGCTTGACTGGGCTCCTTATTGTGATTTACTTCATCTATTGAAATTAGTCTGCACATAAACAAACACATAACAAACATGTTTTCAATACTGCCTGTCAGTATTGACACACACACACACACACCTCAAAATGGGTAATAATAAGTAGACATAATCAGAATCCTCCACTTGTTGGCCATTTTCTTTAATACTTCTGTAACATATGGTTTTAGTTCAGGGTATCTGGCAACATTTGCACCCTTGGTGTACATTGTTCAGGTGATAAACATGGTGTATTTTGAATATGTAGTTGTGTAAATGTATGAGATATATGTATGCTAATGATATGATGTATGCTTACTTCACTCTAGTGTTTCTTTTGCGCCTCTACATCATGAAACCTATGCACTTGTTGTACGTCGCTCTGGATAAGAGCGTCTGCTAAATGCCTATAATGTAATGTAATGTAATGTAATGAGATATGGATCTGAATCACGTATTTGCCCGTCCCACATAAAATCTAAATGAGATGAACAATCATTGTATCTGAGCAAAGAGGTGGACAGTGCAACCTACTGATCATCTGTCTCTGCTGGCTTCTCGCCATCCTCTTTCTTTCCTTTGATCTTCTTCTTCCCCTTTTTCTTTGTTCCCTGATCCAACAGTTTATTGATGGGGTCTTGTAAAGTCTTCAAGAAAAACAAATAAATCAATAAGACAGTCACTTTACAAATTGCAGATACAAAGTTGACAAGTACCAATTTGTCACTATTTTTGCTTTGTGGTTTCAATATTTTCCCACCTCTTAAAAATGCCTAGATACTTCATTCTGGCTGTTTGGTAAGCTTGTAAAAGTGGATTAGAAATCATGAAGGAACTTGCAACGTGGTTTTTACACTGCAAAAAACTTGGATCTGGATTTAGCAAAAGGTCACTGAAGAATTATGGGATCAAGAGTTTTCTCCCTCTTTTCAGCAGCAAATACATGATCGTTTCACAGTACTGTGAGTGCGAGCTTGACTGAGACTGAGAGGGTCAAAACAATGGAGGTTACACCTGGCCCCCGTCTCCAGGGAAACCCCATTAACATACACATTCACTGCTGGCTTGATAAGCCAACAACATGAATATAAAATAATGAAGGGACTTTCCCCCATACACTTTGTCTCAGTGTTACACTGAGTTACTAACAGCACCTTCTCTCATTGTCTGATACAGCTCGTGCTGTTTCAAAATGTGCACAAATTCATGTGAAAACATACCTGCAAATTCCCTGGGCGTCATTCTGATGAAGGCTCAAAACCGAAACGCTTTTTTTAAATCGGTAAAATAATCATAATTTCTGAACGTGCAGTTCATAAGCCACATATAAGTGATGCTGAGCTACTGTGTGAGCAGGCGCTGAACGTCACAGTGAGGAATGCCCTGGAGTAACAGGCAAAATGAATAAAATGAAATAATGAAGCACTATACATTTAAATGAATTATGCCCTGAAGCCTGGGGCTTGGAATGAGTCAAAGGATGATGAGCCAGTTGGTGAGTAACAGTATTGATATGACCTTCCTGGGAGAGCGAGGGCGGATGTGGTAATGCTCATCTTAATCTCAGTACTGCGGGGGAGGAAATCAACAGTGCATAGTGCAGCATGACCGTATTCAAAACACACAGCTCGGTCTGTGCACCAGGCCTTTCCATTAAAGCACAACGACAACAACAATAGCGATATTACTTGTGGTTTGGAATTAGTTGTAATACTGATAACCTGAGATTCTGCATCTTGATAATGTAAACAACCAGTAATTGGATGCTTCGTGATAGCAGGCTTAGAAAACTCTTACATGTATAGAATAAAACACTTAAAAGTGATACATTCATTTGGACAGGAGTTACACAGAGAAACAAGGCTCCGAAGCTGGAAAATGGGGTCAGATCGAATTGGTTTCAAATGCACATCCATAGAACTGGAATAAAAGGTAGACTTTCATCTTTCTCATTGTACCTTGAGTGCTGAAAATTCATAAGGCTGGTATCCCTTAAAACTCTCGTGTATGGCAGCCATAGTGTGCGATGTCTTCTCCCAGAAATGCAGTAGTGTTGTCTAAAGTCGAGACAGACAAGAAACGCAGGTCCTTTCAGAAATGCTCATGGTACTTTTCTGTTAATAAAACAGCAGTAATGATGATGAATAGATTACATTTGACCTGGCTGTACCTGGTAGGTGGTTAGGACGTGGGAGAGAAGATTGCAACGACTGGCCCCCAGCAAGTCTACCTTTTGGCAGACGTCGTTCTTCAGTTTGTCAAAGCTTATTTTGGTATGACGCACCTGAGTCTGTACCTAAAGTATATCAGAGGAAATAAAGAAAATATCCAGTATTTTTTATTTTTCCACACTGTCAATTATGTTGTCCTTTCTTTGGCACCTATGTGATATTTTGAACATTGACCAAATTCACATTAATGCTGCTCTAACTTTGGTCTTTACAAAATTGGGTATTAAAAGTGGTTCAATTACATATATTTACATATTTAAAACATATTTACAACAATCCATCGATGATCATATAAAGAATCAAAAAGAGAAACAAATCTCACAACAAACTCATGTTTGTTCATGTTGAAGAACAGTACTTTATAAAGAAGTGGAATTAAGGCTACAGCTTCTTTGTGGATACACTAATATGACTAAATAGTCACAATGCACAATTAACAAAGCAACCTGTATCTCTACAGATCATATACTGAAGGAGGAAAAAAACACAGGAGCCACAGAAGTGCTTTTCTGAAGTTCTGAGAATTCACCATTACTGCCATACAATGAGATATTGTTACCCTCTTGTGGTGACAAGACAGTACTGCACTGTTGAACCCTTTCCTAAAAAGCTGAGGCCTACATGAATAGAGCTGCTTTTTAACACATTCTGAGCATTAGAAGATGAATAAAAGCCTGCAGTATATCTACATACATACATACTTCATTCCAAGTAATTTATCACACTAGTCAAATGATATAAATGACAGAGCATCTGGATTCATAATAAAAATACTAAACTACTAGCTGAATTATTCCAAATATTTTTGGGAGACAAATCAAATTACAGATATGTGTGTGTGTCAGAGAAATTGATTTTACTTTTATTTACAATGTTATTAACAATGTTTCAATGCAATGTTTCTGATTTGTGTTGTTTTCTGAAGTGACCTGTTCACATTAGAGCCAAATTAACTGTATTCCCTATTGTTTTATTATCCACTGCATTCTCAAAAACTCTACTGGGCAAGCAGCAAAATGCCCTGGAGGAGTCCTTTTACCCTTTATTCTGCTAAAATAATAAAAGAGGAAATCCCTTAGAGAAAACTGCTCAACAAACCCTGCTTCAACTTTTTTTTAAACTCAGTTATCAAAGACTGTTACAACTTTAATCAATAAAGAGACTTCAGGGAAAGGGAAATGTATTCCCCGTACTTCAAACACAGGAAGAAACATGCCATTTTTTCCTGGGCAGGTTCCCATTGATAATCCATCAGCGTACAGGACTTTGGAACAGAAAGCAAGGCTAATCGACACAGCATGTGACCACACCCCTTTCGCTGCTGGGCCTCCCTGACCTTGCGGAACTTTTCCATCTGCTTGAACGTGTCCGGATCCAGCTCCTGGGACACGTCTTTCATCCAGAGCAGCGCCCCGCGGTATTCCGTTCTGGACTGCTCCATCCGGTTGACGGTGAGCCAAGTGTCCGAGATGGCTCGGTACCGGAACGTCTCCACTTCCTGGTAGAGGCGACAGAGGGGGCTGCGTAGCGCCAGCCTTAAGGGGCGGGGGTTTGAGGGAGTATATTTAACAACATCCCAATGTGACATCAATAAAGCTATTCATAAAGCTATACTTGCGGGTCCATGGTGATAAAGGACGTGGTGGAAACTTAAATACTGGAATGATATTTTTTTAATGAATTGAGGGAGTTCTGTGCTTTTTCTATCATGGAAATGTAAGCTAATTTCAGCTCTGCATTCTCTCAGGTTGGCCATAGCACTGTTCCCATACTGCCCTCTTACATACTTACTACTATATATGAGGGCCACCCAGAAAACTATCCAACATTGTTATTGAAACATTCCATACACTGTGGCTTAACATTGCGAGGAGACATGGGCATTTTAGCCATTTTCATTTGTTAATATTATGGGTGAATTTCACTTGTATGTAATTTCGGCTTTAAAAACATGGGCCATTATTCTCTTGGCAACTCTGTGAGTTGTGTATATTTATTATGACATTTTTCATTATGTATTGAGAAAAGTGACAAAAACACAATTATATTATTGTATGCCTAGTCATGACATAACTTGCTAATACATATAATTATAATTGACAAAAATGTAATGGTATTAACCAGATCCTAATGGTCAGTAATAATGATGGGCACATAATTGCCAAGTAATTAATAAATCCATTATTAGAGCATAATCAGCCCTTAATGGGGGTCCCTGCTAACACAATTTGAACTTATATCAGCAAATGCACTCATGAATTATTCACTAGTCTTTAAATATTTAATAAGCCTATTTACACTGAACAATGCTCCTGACTGCACACTTTGCGTCACTGTACAGTTAGTGGATAACATTAGCGTGCAGAAAGCAGGGGAAGGGTGTAACTACAGTCGTGGTGACTTAAACAATAAGCCCATGGTACACACATCTGTTTGTAGTCTATTCAACTAGTAGTTAAATGGTTGCAAAGCTAATGCAGGCCAGGACAAAGCACACAGCTTGCCACCAGAGAGCCCTGTGCTCACAGTGCAGGTACAGAGGTGTTAGCGCTACACTGCTCTGTGCTCACAGTGCAGGTACAGTAGTGTGAGCGCTACACTGCTCTGTGCTCACGGTGCAGGTACAGAGGTGTTAGCGCTACACTCCTCTGTGCTCAAACTGCAGGTACAGAGGTGTTAGCGCTACACTCCTCTGTGCTCACACTGCAGGTACAGAGGTGTTAGCGCTACACTCCTCTGTGCTAACGGTGCAGGTACAGAGGTGTTAGCGCTACACTCCTCTGTGCTCACAGTGCAGGTACAGAGGTGTTAGCGCTACATTCCTCTGTGCTCACACTGCAGGTACAGAGGTGTTAGCGCTACACTCCTCTGTGCTAACGGTGCAGGTACAGAGGTGTTAGCGCTACACCCCTCTGTGCTCACAGTGCAGGTACAGAAGTGTTAGCGCTACACTCCTCTGTGCTAACGGTGCAGGTACAGAGGTGTTAGCGCTACACTCCTCTGTGCTCACAGTGCAGGTACAGAGGTGTTAGCGCTACATTCCTCTGTGCTCACACTGCAGGTACAGAGGTGTTAGCGCTACACCCCTCTGTGCTCACAGTGCAGGTACAGAGGTGTTAGCGCTACACTCCTCTGTGCTAACGGTGCAGGTACAGAGGTGTGAGCGCTACACTCCTCTGTGCTAACGGTGCAGGTACAGAGGTGTTAGCGCTACACTCCTCTGTGCTCACGGTGCAGGTACAGAGGTGTTGGCGCTACACTGCTCTGTGCTCACAGTGCAGGTACAAAGGTATTAGCGCTACACACCTCTGTGCTCACGGTGCAGGTACAGAGGTGTTAGCGCTACACTGCTCTGTGCTCACAGTGCAGGTACAGAGGTGTTAGCGCTACACTCCTTTGTGCTCACACTGCAGGTACAGAGGTGTTAGCGCTACACTCCTCTGTGCTCATGGTGCAGGTACAGAGGTGCTGACGCTACACTCCTCTGTGCTAACGGTGCAGGTACAGAGGTGTTAGCGCTACACTCCTCTGTGCTCACAGTGCAGGTACAGAGGTATTAGCGCTACACACCTCTGTGCTCACGGTGCAGGTACAGAGGTGTTAGCGCTACACTGCTCTGTGCTCACAGTGCAGGTACAGAGGTGTTAGCGCTACACTCCTCTGTGCTCACAGTGCAGGTACAGAGGTGTTAGCGCTACACTCCTCTGTGCTAACGGTGCAGGTACAGAGGTGTTAGCGCTACACTCCTCTGTGCTCACAGTGCAGGTACAGAGGTATTAGCGCTACACACCTCTGTGCTCACGGTGCAGGTACAGAGGTGTTAGCGCTACACTGCTCTGTGCTCACAGTGCAGGTACAGTAGTGTGAGCGCTACACTGCTCTGTGCTCATGGTGCAGGTACAGAGGTGTGAGCGCTACACTCCTCTGTGCTCACAGTGCAGGTACAGAGGTGTTAGCGCCACACTCCTCTGTGCTCACAGTGCAAGTACAGAGGTGTTAGCGCTACACTCCTCTGTGCTAACGGTGCAGGTACAGAGGTGTTAGCGCTACACTGCTCCGTGCTCATGGTGCAGGACTGACCTTTGCTGTGAGGAGAAGCAGAGGGCCTTCCCAGTGGCCTGCATGATCTTCCCGGCTCTGGTCTTGTCCTGGGACCCCTGTGACCTTAGGAAACGACCCAGCTCGTTCTCCTCTTGTGACAGCACTGGGAGAGGGATCAGTCAGTATGGAAGGTACTGTTACACTGCATTACACATTCATATCTGTTCTTGTAAGTAAAATTTAGAAAATTTTATACTTCTCATTTCTCACTGATATCCACTTCCTGAAGTGTATTTTTCTTCTAGCATTTTAGTCTGTCATCACACTAATTTTCCTGCAACATCTTTCTCGTTACCCTACCTCTTTGTAACATACTGGTTTGTCCAGTTCCTTCCTCTTTCCTTTCTATTTACCTTATCAGCTTTCTGTACACATTATCTCTCCCTGCCTTTCTGAGTCACTCACCACCTTAGTTTCCCTCTGCAGCACAAGGAAGCCACTGGAAAACTATGCGTGGCAGAAGTGCAAACTGGTTAAGAAACTCAACTTCAGTAAACATTCTGTGATTTAAATGGATTGTATGTAACCTGTGTAAGTCACTCTGAATAAGAGCACCTGCTAAATACCTAAATGTAAATGTAAAACAGGTTGCAACCGAGTCAGGCCTAATATATGATGTTGTGTAGCTATTTGTCCAACATAAATAAATAAACAAAATATAACTAAGATAAATGTTCAGGCTGGATTAGACAGACTGAATAGACAGTGCAGAGTAATGGACAGTGTGTGGTCTGGTTGGGCACTGAACAACAAGCAAGGTTATAGGATTGGCCAGGAATGTCAATATCAGTTTGAGGTGCTAACTATCAGTTAGTACTTCCAAGTAATTTACTTACAAATGATGAATTTTAACCCACTGAAGCTATACATATACCCACTGGTTCTGTTCAGAAGAGAGCTACATGTATAAAAAGGAGCACACGCTAAGACCATGCTAGGCTTTTTCTGCGATGCGTTGAATGGTATACTCACTGCAAATTCTTCTCTGGTACTGCTCAATAACCTTCAGCAGCTCCATACATGTTCTCTGGACTGAGTGAAACACCTGTGGTAATGCAGAACATATCATATGCAGAATATTATAAAAGTTCTGTATTCTTATTGATGGAGCACATTAATCCGACATGTTCCAGCCTTTACTGGAATATTCATCATCATATGTAACTGAGATGGCAACCAATGGTACCTCCTACATAGCTACTCTCATTGGGAGCTGGTTCCTGCTGTGATTGTTTTGGAATATGGTGCAAAAGAGGAAGAACATGAATTTAAAGTGGTTACTCCATTGAATGGGATTTCAAGTATTTTGCTATAAAACATATTGAATAAACTAAAATTTTCTAGAAAGTTTACAAACCTGATGGTACAAAATGTGCTATAACTTCACAATAGAGCTCCATTCCTTGGCATGCAGCCTCAATCACAAAGTGTGAATCAGAGCTAAATTGTATTTATATAGACATAATAAGCTGGTAAAGCAAAATGGTAAAGCGTAACAAGCTACTTTTTTTTCTTTTAAAATCTGGTTGGTGTAAGTCAATGAGCAAAGCGTCCAAAAACAATTCCAATTACAAAAAAGTAAAATGATGCAAAATCCTGAAAAAACAAGGAATTTGACTGCCTGCGTTTGACATGTTAAATATTTTTCTCAACTTTGTCTTGTAAGAAACAACAGACAGGAATATCGCTGTTATCTGTAATTTAACATTAAGGGGAAAATGATTTAAGACAGTTTGGATAGAAATGAGGCCTTACTCATCTCAGAGTAAAGTTACAAATATATAGAAAGGTTATATAGAAATAATATGAGAGAAAGCAACACAGCAGTTTATTTTGGTCTTCTGAACGACTCACCTCAAGTTTGGCGTCAAGGTCAGCATCAGAGGCCACAACATGTTCATCTTCTTTTTTTCCAGTGACTTTAATAAGAGTCTGTTTGGTTTTCCAGTACTTCTGCTGGAATTTGTTTACAACAGATGAATCTTGACTTTGGACAAAGCGGTCATAATATTCTCGGGAATACCCACTGCGAAGATACAGGATTAAAGATTGTGATTACAAGTCAATAAATAATAGGCTAAATTAAATTAAATTCACAGCAATGTTACTTTCTCGAGTAGTGTAATCATGCTTACCAATTTCTGCCCTCCATTTTTGTTGAACCTGGAAAACAAATGCAGCACAGTCTTAAATGTTATCAAATTAACCCGTCTACACATTGAAGACACAAAATACTGGCTTTTTGAGGATTAAAAGCCTATTCACTGCACCACCAATAGTTTCATTTATACTATATCCACTTTAGCTCATCTATTCTACCTGACTGAACTAGCCAAACTACTTATATCCAAACCACTACTGTACTACCCTATACCAGTTCATGAGTTAGTTGATCCATAGAACTAACTGCAATGTGGTGCTACCTTATATTTGATCAGCTCTTCTAGGGAAGTGTTACATATTGAATTTCTTCCATAAAAGTTCTTTTTAGCAATTGTTCTATAGCTGATAATGCTTTGTTAGGAATGGAAACTCAGCTATTCAGGTAAATTCTGCCTTAAGGCAGATTTAAAAAAAAACAGTTAAAATTCCCCTTTAAATGTTAGAAGGATAATAGAAGGAACAAAAGCTCAACAGCACAGGAAGGCCTTGTTTCAAACAATCTGAAATTGGTCTATATAGGCTACAATATGTACTGCAAAATGATCATACATGGAACTTCTTAATCAGTACTCTTTATTAACAGTTAGGACTGCCATGATATTAGCTTCTTTAGCACACTGGGAGTACTGTATTACCTACACAACATGAAATAAGAACGCGCTGATGTGCCATAGGCAATGGCCCCAATATTCTACAGTAAAATTACAGTAGTGCAAGCCTGTCACTTTATCATGAATAAAACAAACACAATTTACTAATACCAGGCTGGCCACTACCTACCTTAACGGAGCTAGCACAAGACTGGCCAGGATAGGCTACAGGTGCACTGTTATCCGTGAGCTCATAATAAACATGGAGCCAAACAATATTGTTACCGCACACAGGCACTCAGTAGGGCTAAAACACGCTGTGAGGTTACAGAGAAGATCTTCAAAATGTATGTTAAAGCCTTCTGAATATAGAGTTCAAGTTTCTATCCGCGTAAGCCTCGTTTTCTAGATATAATGTACACAAGCATGTATGACAGCGTGTAAGAGAATAATTTAGCAAGCTTTCTCAGGAAAAAAAATACATATAGCTTACAGAGAATACGCACCGAGGCAAACAATTGTGTTTGCATTCGCCTTACTCACCGTAAAACATCGCTGATCCGCATTGCTGCAAACGGGCTGTATTGCTTTGTTATCCTGTATGTAATAGCTTACCATTCACACAGCCAGGTGTTCAAATTAAATGTCAGCATTATAAATGCACAATAATCACGTCCGAAAACCAATTCCCTCAGGTACATTGTCAGGCTATAGCACATTTGCGCTGACTGATACATGCTGTCTTGCGTCAGGCCTTTTGCCATTCAGAAGATGCCATCGTTATACCATCTTCCAGCAAATACCTGGTGCAATGTTTTATGCCGTCAGTCCTGCTTCATCACAATTTATGAACAATACAGCGACCAGACCATTAAAATGATCGCAATATATATACACTTTTTTTCCTTCAACGCCACTTCTTTCTCTTTGTCAAACGTCAAACCGCACCAAAATAAACATAGCCTGTTTTCCTGGTTACAGGACGAACTATCACCAGCATCGTATTAGGCTACCGTGACAGAACACATTGTTCAATACATCCCGAAAACACCAAAATAATGTATGCCGTTTTATGTACAAAATGTATCATACTTACTATGTGATGTTTCTGTCGCTGGACACGTCTGTAAAATATGAATGCTATGTTTGGTTCTACATCATTGCACCTAAACCTTATTTCAGCAGCTCCATTTCATACTACAGCATAATGCCCCTGCGCTGAATGAGTGCTGACGTCATGTATGAGTAAGGCTGACCACGTCGCGCCAGCAGTTTGGGTGTGAGCGCTGCACCGAGCAAATTAACCGTATAGTTTACCTTCCTGATGAAAATTGCCAGTGGTTGAGTGGAACTGAGTATCAACAGAGCAAACTGTTGATAGAAGACTTGCACACTCCTGACTTGATTTACAAATGCACTACCTTCTTGTAATGTTTACAATTAGCCGGCTGTTGTAGTCAACAGTATCTCTCATTGATACAGGCCTATATCAATCAGTCCTACTGTACAAATCTACCGTCTAACCGTTTTATCCTCATTTGCTTGACAGTCACCTTCTTGAAATGTAAACGGTTAGCTTGCATTAGACCTGACCGATTCTATTGAGGGGAATTCACTAAAACAACTGACGTTGCTCAAAGTGGAATTAAATGTTTCAGAGCCACCAACTGATGTAGGACAGGATGGCATCACTACCGTCTTGCAAATATTATTTGAGAAATGTTTTGGCAAATCATGCAGGTGTATTTAATTAGGTGACAGCCAAGAATAAAACTTTTTCATTTTTGACGGTTCGTAACAACATATTGCTAATGACAATAATAACCTCCAGCCTGCACAATCCTACTGTAATGCCAGAACCACTCTCTAACAATAAAACATTACTTTTTCACCTTTCAATAGCAATATCCCTTAATGATAAGGGATCATTTCTCCATCTTTTTTTTTGTTATATGGAAATATTGTTAAGCTGTCAGAGGCTGGTTCTGACTCACCCTTTGCAATGCATGTAGCATGTTAGCCAAGTTACTTGGGTACAAAAAGCATACATTATACATATGTAAAATAAATGCACACAAAATAATAAAAATGTGAGAAAATAAAACCGTATATACCAAATTATTGACGTGAAACGCATGACAAGCTACAACCAAACCAAAATCCTAATCTGTTTCACAGAAACTAAACAAGTCATATATGGTGCTTTAATTTTAAATTTAAATAGTAAATACTGTAAAATATCTATACATTTCTACAAGTTCTCCATCAGGCCTACATGACATGGAATTTCTGCTGACACGAGAGAATATTGCACATATTGATCACTCACATGAAGACCACATTGTTTTGAGATAGAAAAATGAAGAAATTTGGGACCAGGTTACTACTTCAATGAATGTAGGAAAACATTTGGCTTGTATTGTGGACCTAGACTGGAGGACATTAGTGAGGTATAAGATTATGCATCACAGCAGTTATTCCATAAACAGCAGTTTGCTTATGGGAACCTGGTTGTTTCTATTCTATTGGCTCATGCCCTGCAGTTGTTTTCTTTGTTCTGCAATGGAGAGCTCCAAGGTAGTGGAGTGAGAGTCAAAGGTGGGAAAGCAAGGTGCTGACAGACAGCTACATTGTTTAGACTATATCATTTAGAATGACTAAACCCTACATTATTTGGGGTAAGGTGGGTTCATGGGAAGGGGTGGTGATGAGAGAGTTAGGTTTCAGGGTAAGGCCAGGGCAAAGATAAATGAGGGTTTGCAGTAGGGGACAGTAGGAGGATATTTATTAACGTTACTGCCCATCAGCTGGACTCTACTGAGTGTGTATTGAACACTGCACCTGGAAATTTTAAGCTTCTTTACAATTTCTTGCTGGAAATAACCTTGCCTCAAAATGTTTACTTGGCTCTGTACATCTAAGGCTAACTCCTTCCCCTTTGCTATATCTCTTGCAGCTTTAGTGCCTATTTTACTTGCACTGCAGGTCAAAAGTATTAGGCTACCTGTGGCTTTGAAAAAACCTATGATTAATTAATTGCCCAGCAAGGTAGCCTACAGGCAGGATTTCAGCATTTAAATCAGCTGGCTGAAAAATCTAACTTAAAAATGGAGTGAATAGGACATAATTTAACCTAAATGTACAGTACTGACAGTACAATGCAGCTGAAGGGGAATTACTGCCACCATGTGGCATAGGGTGTTGCAGCAAAAGTGCACATCTGCATCTTCGGTTGAGAAGGATGTACTTCCATCTTCTGCCTTCTAATCATTTTAATCTTCTTTATTTCATTTTAAATTATTGCCACACAAACATTTTAAAGAAAAGCATTATTTCTGCTTACTATTTGTGTTCTTAATAATAGGCTCTCAATGAGCCTTGTTTTAAATAAAGAACTAGAACTCCCATTGTACCACTGAAGCTTTGTGTGACTGCTAATGTTTTATTTTGCTGGAGCCCTAAGTTGGTCTTTTGGCATAATACCACTCTCATAAAGTGCCATCAAATCAATCAAATCAAATCAAATCAAATCAAATCAAATCAAATCAAATCAAATCAAAATAACTTTATTTATCCGTTAGGAACATTTGTGTAAAAGCGTCAGTGCATGCACAACACATAACCGCAAACAACAAACACAGAGTAGACAACATACAAGTGCAGCTTAAAACAGTTTAAGATGTCCGCCAATAGGGTTAAGTATGCTTAATAAATAAGGTCAAGCACCCAAGCTAGCTCGCCATGTCTCATAGCCATAGCAGACAGACGACAATGGGTGAAATGGCTGTTCACACTGTCTTTTAAGATAAAATTTAAAGGATAGGAACATAATATTGATCAAGTAGTCACACATGTTTGTATGACTGATTTTGAAATTGCAGAGATAATGACAAGTCCCAGATAGCGTAAATGGAAATTGTGTACATAGCTTTTTCTTTTATTGATTAGAAGAGCTTTTCCCAACTATGTTAACTTTTTGGAGCACTATCTTACAAAGCATGACATTACAAATATTTAGCAATGGATGTTTGTGCTGTTATCTACAGATTTAAAAAAAAATGTTTTTTTGGGTGCATTTGTCCTTTTCACATGAAATTACCAATTTCATTTAAGAGGTGGTGGCAAAACACATAATTCAGACACACACACATGCACGCATGCAACCACGCACACACACACACACACTTGCATGCATGGCATGATCTATTACTTGGAAGTAAGAGTGATTTATATTTTCCTACCACACCAATTCTAGGAATGAGGTTTGGAGAGCTTATGTCCACAGTGTTAGAAATAAGAAGAAAATAAATTATAAACAATGCTAAGCTGAGGCAGAATTTTGTTTTCTATGTATTAAATATAAATGAGACAGAGGTCAGCCATATTTTATCTTGAATCTCTTATGGTGTACTGTCATTTTTATATCCTAATAACACAGGAAAAAATTTGAACATAAAAAGAAAAGAAAATTATTTAACCCATTGCAAGATGGTGGGTGATAGAATACGCTACCAATTTATTTAAACTTGCGAAAACTTGCACAAGTAGTTCAAAACTTATTCTGCTCCCTTGATGCAAACAGCTATAAATGTGATATGAATGGCAGTTTGCTATCACAGATTTAGTATACTGTACCTTATGCGTTATATATTAGTATAATTAGTATATTGGGTACATTATTTCAGTATGTGTTGCATTATTACCAGGGCCATCCATCCGTAAAATATTTTTCCTACCACACAGACAAAGATATGATTTTTTAATATATTATTTATTTTAGCTTATGTCTGTACTATCCTCGCTGTACATGTGATTTAGGCATGTGTCCAAGGACACAACTGAGAAAAAAATGTACTTCTTGGTTCTGATGTGCTGCCTGTAGTTTTCTATTGGTGCCAGTCCATCTCCCTTTGTTTTCTTGCATGGTACTTCTGTCCTCCACCAGCTAGAGGTCAGGATAGCCTCTTTCTCAAGCCACTTCTTGAAAAATTATCCCATTTGCACCGAAGTAGATAAAGTAATTGCTAAGTGCTACTCAAGTGCTGAGTAACAACGAAAGCCAGCAGACCCTGTGGTTCTCCAGGACCAAGAGTGAGGACCACTGTTTCAAAGACATTCTTTTCACAGCATTTAAACTTCTATCCATGTTTACTTTCCTTCCTGACTCACCCCATATTAGATCGACTCATTGTTTTTAGTCTCAATTACAGAGTCAATGGTATGATTAGCCACTTGACTGTGCCTTTGGAGTGCCTACCCCCGAAAGCTAACCATTGAAATACAGTTTAAATCCCTGCAGGTCACATAGTGGAGACAAACTGGGGGCCCAACTCCTGATATTGAATGGTTTTCATCACCCTAATCATTCTATAGCACATTCATCGAAATGTGAATGCTATGTTAATTATAATGTGGCATATCCTAATATATCCCTTTTATGTGATAATCTACTGCAACATTTTAAGCACTGAATTTCATATTTTGATATTGGAGGGTGACACAAATAAGATGATTTCAATATTTTTTCTGCATAACTTTGTTCTTATATATGATTTTGTCTTCCTCTGTTGATATAAAATGTCCCCAATGACACAATTAAATTTTCACAATGAAAAGCATTATCAAATAAAAAGTCCTAGAAGGTATTTTATGACAACCTAGCGTAAGCTTTAAAGACCTCACATCTGTATCATTAAAACACACAGAATGTGAAGATTACATTTTCCACCAGAGGGCAGTGTAAGACTTAACAAAACAGCAAAATGTTAGATTTGTTGAGTTTGGATTTTTGTGAGGTGAGCGAAAAAACAAACCAAAAAAAAAAAAAACAAAAAAACACCAATAGTCTGATTGTAATTTGGCTGCATTTCAACTCAACGCTGAAACGGATTTGTGCCAAACTCCATTCTTTTCCTAATCTCATTCTCCCACATTCCTGAGTAGAAGCATGCCAGCTGTAACATAAGTAAGATTAATTATTGTTGGAATCACATCATGTAATGACAAGCTTTCTAAAATCTCTCAAACACAGTATTTAATGTTGTATTAGCATTATTTTCCTCAGTGTTCAATTGCAGGTGAAAAGGATGTGATTTATCATTTTGTCCTTGCTTTCCTCTTTAATGTATCAAGCTATACAGCATCCTCCATAATGGTTGGGACAAAGACATATATAGCCACCCCCCCCCCACCCCCCAATTTCAAGGCACCACAATGTTAGGGGCAAATGGGTTCACAGGCGTTTGTGATTAGCCAGGATCGTTCAATTGCTTCCTTAAAGCAGGTATACGAGAGCCTTCAGTATCTAATCTTCATTCTAGACATTTGATTACCTTTGTAGTCTGTTATTGGCATTCGTAAAAATGAGGACCAGAGTTGTCCCAATGAAAGTCAAGGAAGCCATTACCAAAAACAACTGTTTGGGACATCATTTAGAAGAAAGAGAGAACTGGTAAGCTTTGTACTTGCTAAAAAGGATCTGGTAGGCCAAGTCCTCTATAGTTGATGACCAAATTCTCACCATAATGAAGAAAAAACCCCCAAACACCTGTCTGACAGATCAGAAACACACTTCAGAAGGCAATCGTGGATGTATCTGTGACTGCTGTCCACAGCAGATTTCACAAACAGAAGGACAGAGGCTACACTGCAAGATGCAAACCACTAGTTAGCTGCAAAAACAGGATCGCCAGATTGCAGATTTCTAAGTATGTAGAAGAGCCTGCTCAGTTCTAGAAAGAGGACTTATGGACAGATGTGACCAAGATTCACATGTATCAGAGTGATGGCAAGGGCAAAGTGTGGAGGCCAAAAGGAACTGCCCATGATCGAAAGCAGCCCGCCCACCCTTCTGTGAAACATGGTGGTGGGGGTTTTATGTTTTGGGCATGTATGGCTGCCACAGGTACTGGCTTACTTATCTTCATTGATGATGTAACTGTTGATAACAGCAGCAGAATTAAATCTTAAGTGTACAGAAGCATCTTATCTGCTCCAATTCACTCAAACTCAATTCGCACAAAGATCATTGGATGGCACATCATCCTACAGCAAGACAATAATCCCAAACATACTGCAGAAGCAACAATAGATTTTTTCAAAGCCAAAGTTATGTATACAAAGTGCTGTAATTTCTACATGGTGAACCCAAAATGAATAAAAATACCCTTTAATAAAAGCTGAGAGTTACACTTTAACCACATGTAAATTGTTTGATTACAAAATTTTATTTGTTGAGTACATAGCCAAATCAAGGGTGGCATGGTGGTGCAGTGGGTAGCATTGTCGCCTCACAGCAAGAAGGTTGGGGCCTTTCTGTGTGGAGTTTGCATGTTCTCCCCTTGTCCAAGTGGGTTTCCTCCAGGCACTCCGGTTTCCTCCCACAGTCCAAAGACATGCAGGTAAGCTAATTAGAGACCCTGCGATAGATTGGCGGCCTGTCCAGAGTGTTCCAGCACCTCCTGCTCAGGATAAGCGGTTATAGATAATAGATGGATGGATAGCCAAATCATGAAAAATACACCCTTGTTTGAAACATTATGGAGGGAACTGTATAAACCTTCATACAGTAAGAGCAATTGTTTTAAAAGAATTCAGTGTCAAAACCTATTTTGGAAATAGGGGAAAATCTAGTGGTTGGGAGGGCCTCATCATACTACACTACAATTAAACAACATAATGAAATGATATGCTACAACTGTGAAAGCAATGTGCTCAGTTAATTTCATGCTCAATATTCACTTCAACTGCATTATTTATACCGTTTTGTTTTAATTTCACCACACACAACAAAGCCTCAATTTAATTCTTGATGCATACGCAAAGCTTTTCTTTTAAAAAAGACTTTTCAGTTTGTTCTATACTGCTTCCAAGAAGTCTCTGGCTGGCTCATTTCCTCATTGCCTAGTGCTGTGAAAAACCAGTAAGACCATGCCAAGTATTTGACTGAAACACAAAGGCAGCTTTAGGCTGCTTTTTCAAAAAATGAAACGGGACAGACATATCTAGCTTTCCTTGTCTCAATGTCTCCAAACCTTTTGTGAAGACCAGGCATCTTGTACACACACCCCTCTGCTGCCTTCTCCTTTGGGTGATATATTATTCCCCCCTTCTGCCCCCACCCCTCCTGCCACACCATGAATCAAGTGCATTGTGAAAGACAATCATCAAACAAAATAATAAATTGCCATTTATTTCGCCATCTTTTCATCTCTGATAATTGCTTTATGGTAATTTAGCCTTATCGCATGTGATCCAGACATAGCTGTGACATTATATTTCCTCAGTGTTTGTTCAGTGGGGTTGCACCTGTAGTACCTCAGAGGTATTTAAAACCAGAACACTGAGCTGTTTGTACTCTTCAACACAAACCCCAGTCGCGTAATAAGCAGTAAAGGTCAGTTCCGCACGACGCTGTCAAGAGGAGTGCCAAGGAGAGACTTCATTATATACGGACTGGAGGAGGTCTCACTGTGCCGAGCCAACTGGTTCACTAAATCTTGAGCTTTTCAAATTTGCAGCAAGGGACTGCAGATGTCCGACGGAATTTCACAAAAGAGGTAACAAGTTTTACTTGTTTTACTGAATCGGAAAAACCTTCAGTCCAAGGTCCCATCCATGTCCCCATTCACTCACTCATTATTATAATTATATGCCAGAATTATAATTGTGTAAGTGAGCCACACTATAAGATCTCTACATTCACTAGCATTTGATTATCAGAGTGCCCTGTGCCCTTTGTCACATGATCACTGATGACGTCTTATATGTATGCTGTACTTGGTAAGTATTCATGTTCCTCACGGTTATGTCTGAGGAGATATTCTAAAACCATGATCCGAAATCCCATACTGATTGAGAGAATATCAATGTCAAGTGTAGTCGGACATCTCGAGGTGGTCTGACTGACTATTGCCTGGTCCATTTACTTATTTACAGCCCAGGACATTATGGAGCAACACCAGAGGCTGTTGGCATCGAGACTCCATACCGGTACACGACCACTATAAATAGTGTACAAATAGACCATCCATCCTTGTGGCATATACCCATCCACTTATGTTTACGCACACTGTTGCTAATGGAAGACATATCAGCCATGTACCAAAAATACATGAACCCCCTTAATTCTATCGCTTTTGTTGGTGGACAGTCAAAATAGTCAGCTGTCTTGGAATATTACACATGACTCATGCGAAGACTGTACTTTTTGCATAACATTGGATCGCTTGCAATGTGTGGCACACTTCAAATGTAAATGACAACCTGGATTTCTGAAAATGTCGATAACAATAAAATGATTTTCCAGTTGGATTTCCCTGACACATGTCACACAGCGTTAAGTTAGATCTACTCCGAGGTGTACTTCAAAGCTCCTTTAGCTGCAGGCTGGATTTCTCTCATCTGCAGTGCATGTTTAATCAATTGAAACTGAAAAGTTATGATCGAAACAACAGAAGCTGCCAGGGCTGACCTTGAGCTGAAGTGTGAATCCGGAAGGGGTGCTGCACCTGAAAATGGTCCCATTTAAATGAAACAGTTCAGCCAGAGATTACGCCATAGAGTATATAGTGGACATATTTTGCTCGGATAAAGGAAATGAGAAAAAGATAAAGATGAGGGGGGAAAAAACGCTGGAAAATTATTATACAACTTAGCACTATCATCAGAAAGCCAGACCTGGAGGTGAGAGATATAGCATACTGTACAAGTACAAGGTACGAAAGAACAACTTTTCATGATATTTTAGAAAGCGAGTAGGGGAAACATTTATACTTGCAGAGAAACTGCAGTGAAACAATACAACCAGAGAATATGAGTGGAAAAGAGTTCACAAATAACACCCATTTATCACACCTTTTCGTGTCAATGGTTTTCTGTTTAACGAGAATGCTCTAACCAAGCAATAGTAATTGAATTACCCCCTGATTTGTCACTGGCCCACCAAATTATATATTTCTTATCCTGCTTTCTTCCTTCCACTTGTATTATTTGGATTTAAAAAAAAAAAAAAAAAAATTGAAAATAGATTAATAAATAAATAAATAATATTTATCAGCCTAGATTCCTCTTTCTTACAAGCACACACACACACACACATGCACAGGCACACACACACACACATCCCATTTACTGAGGTGATTCGGTTAGAGCAAACAGCTCATGTCAGACCAATGTCCCGCACAGGATCTGAACCTGCAAACCTGGTTTAATTAATAGTCCATATCCCTACCCCATCTTAAGAAACCACAGTTTGACTGCATTTGAACCAGTATTAAAGTGTACGTGATGCTGCCCGCTGTCCACACTTACAATTACAAATTTCATTTACAGTAACAGCTGTCAATCAACAAATATCAGAGCAGCTTGTAGTTAGTGTGCTCAATGTGGGTGAGATGACTGCATATCACAGTCTTTTAAAGTAAGACCATTAACCCACATATCTGCCAACTGCATCCATAGTGCTAGTATGGTCATTTCAGGTTTGCATTTTGAGTCAGGACGCGATTGAGAGTTAGTGACCAGAACATGTGATCCATGGTGGGGAGGTGCTAGAGGGAAGTTATGAGTGGGGTAGCAAAGGTGCAGTCTGAGGAAATGGGCTGAAATAATGCATGTATTCACAGCTGCATGCTGTTTTTATTCCACACAAAATATCAGCTGTTTTTCTCACCATTTGAGAAGACTGGGGCACAAATTGAAGGGAATTCTATTTGGTCCCTCTAATTTTATAAACCCTTTGCGACTATCCTTGATGATCCAATCAGGCTTGATCACATATATAATAACAGGACAGGACTGGAAACTTTTCTTGGCATCTGAGTTCTTTCACTATTTACAGAAATACTCCTCCATTTCTCATATTTCCCAATCTTCAGCTCAGCTCAGCCAATGGTGCCAGTGCGTCTACTGATTGCCATGTATTAGGCAAACATCATTCAGAGAGAGATTTGCATGCTCAGAAGGTTGATCTTGGCTCCCCGCTTCATTCATTAGAGGTTGACTGCTCTACTCAGTCATGCAAGCTTTGCTTGGACAAATCCCTAGAAAATGTATTTATTGTAGCCTGTGTGCTTCCCTTAATAGTCTTCACCATCCTCTCCATTTTATGAATTATGTATTTCATTTCATGATGCTGAGCTATGGCATCATTAACTACAACTGGAATGAGGTAAATTGGAAATCACACATTGAACTTTGACTTGGTGAGGTGTCTGCCTGCCACTGTTTTTACTGGAACAGATACTAGCCCTGATTGGATCTGCAAAAACTTCATCATCACGTGTTTCAAAATCAATTTAATGGGACATTTAAGCAATGTTGTCTGTTTTAAAAAATTATAATATTTGTTTAATCATGACTAAATCAGCAAGCTCAACAGAGAACCAAAGTGCCATTTATACAGAGGACCAAGGAGAGATACAAGCTCCACATTTGATTGCCAGTTAACAGTATGAGGTGATTAAGGGGGGAGACAGAGAGAGCCAGGTTTTGTCATTTTAACAGGACAGCAGGATGAATACACATTGTGAAGAGAGCCATGGGATCTTTAATGAACACAGTGAGTCAGAACCTTCTGCCATCTGAACGATGCAAACGCAGATAAAGAGCAACCTCTCTCACAGGCGAGGAGGGGACACAAATCAAGGGATGATGAAATGCTTGTTGGGGCAGTGTATACGCTTAGAAGGGTATATTTAACCAGCTCCGTGTTTTTGTGCACCGTTGGATACCTGTGACACTTCTGGGTTTTTCCTCACTCACACTCTACTCTAGAGGGAGAGCAAAGATGGGGATTACTTCAGTGGGACCTCAGGAGTACCTCCTATTCAAATATAATCAAATCAAATTTTATTTATATAGCGTATTTCACAGCAATTGTCACAATACGCTTCATAGACAACCCTGGCCTAAACCCCCACAGGAGCAAGCCTAAAGCAACATTCCTCTGAGAGGGCTGTCTCTATTATGTCACAGCCTTATTTTAAGTAAATCTAAAACACAGCGTCCTCTGCAGTACGATCAGAGAAGAGAAAATTTAATGTCCAGTTTCGTGATGCTCAGTAATGTTTCCCTCAATGTCGTTTCCTTTCATTTGGTTGTTCCAAGGTGTCCAGCTGAGTTGGTTACTGAGGCTGTACCTGGACCGGCTCTGACCTGCAGTGGGTTCATGCAGCGGCACCTCAACTGGTGCCAGAGCCGCAGCTGCTCGGGCCCACGGGGAGGGCTGTCACGCGCTCACTAATTGGGTGATGAATCGGAGCAATTCTGGGTTTTATGGCCGATGGAAGGAGCACTCCACTCTGGCTGGGGGAATAAACCGCTCATAAACAAGCCCTCAGTGACAGATAGGCCAATTCAGGGAAACGTTGGAATGCAATTACCTTCACTTGTAAAATCGCAGACAACCTTTAAATATATGCTTTTCGACGATCTCGGACCATTCTTCAGGGTTTTCTCTTAAATCAAAGATGCACTTCATCTCAAGTCATAACTCCTGAGAAAAGTACCGCAGCAGCACTTACCAAACTCCGGATGGGTAGGGTCTACCTTGGTTGAGGTCAAAGGTGTTGTCTGTTGAAAAACTGACGACTTTTGTATTGCTACAGTCATTTATAAGAACAACAAGCATAAGAATGAATAAATGAAACACACAAATATAATATAATACAACCAAATAAAAACTACAGGATCAATGAAAAAGTGTAGAATGCCTGACTAATAATTTAAAATGCCACAACTGGCTCTGTACAACTTTTCCATCTCCAGAATTATACTCTTAGCCCCCAAGTCAGCTGTTACAACATTTGGGAAGTGAGCATTGGAACTGATTTTTGTGACATATTTCTCATTAAATGTTTTATTAAGCTAGTCATTGTAAAACATGCCTACCATGTTATCAGCCAAACAAAACTCAAAAGTCAATCATAAAGTTTTGTTCAGTTGAGCTCCAAGAAGCTGTTAGAAAAGTTGTCCAAAAAGTTTTGAGGTGGCCATTTTCTGGATTACTTTTTAAAGAAACTGATGAAAAATTTGTGGGTTTGTCAATGTTTATTGGGTAATATTGCAACATAAAATATTCTGCAGCTTACCTTGGAGCAGGCCTTTGCATTTCTAGCTAGCTAGATAATGTTCCCCATGTCTGGAGTAGAAGCTTCTATTTGGACATGATCATTTACCTAGTAAGCTATCCAAGCTAAATACCATTATCAGGCCTGCTGTAATTATAGATGTAATAGTAATTTGTAACTTTGTAAATGTAATTAACCATGAGTCCTATTATCTGACCCATCTAGACACAATTTTGCCTACATCCCCATGTATATTTGCTTACTAATATAAGCTGTTGCCTTTATTCAAAGTGTCATCCAAATCTATCATTTGTGGTAATGATTAATGCGCTTTTGTTTCTTGTATAAGCTTGTAAACTCATCATACCATCAACAACAACTTTGTGGAATTAAACTCCATTGTGTCGCTTGCAGTCCATGAAAGAAATCCATCTGCTGTCTTTGCTAGTAAAATATATTTCACCATATAATCATGCTGAAGACGATTGGTATGATTTACAGTGAAAAGCCAGTTATGCTGAATGCATACATTGTGTTATTTTGCAGGCAGCCAAAGGAATTTATTTTTTCGATATTCACTCTGATGAAATCTAAATTGGTTTTTTGGAGAATGTTTGGCAGTGTAAATGGCCAATGCCAAAGAATTTACACTCAAAGACTGGGTGTTCAAAATCTGGAACCCTGAACTCCGCGGGAGCCAATCAGGTGGTCTATTTTTAGTGAAGGCAAGCACAGCACAGTTCAGGATGGCAGATGGTGTTTGAGAGAGAGTGGGGTGCAATTTACAGTAAACAAATTCTTTATCCTTGGCAGGTCGTGGGGAGCGGTAAAATGTTCGGTGATTTAATAAGGGGCATTCATGAAAAGACTGACGCAAGGAGGCAGTAATAGTCGTGAAAAATTCTGCCGTCCTTGCAGGGAGCGAAGATATCAGTCTATAAAACAATGTGGCACATTAATATTAACAAAGCAAGGGACTCGGTCATGTCAAAATGATCATATTATTTATGATCGCTCACTAATCGCAATTCATATGCACACTGCAGTAAAAGAGAAAAATAAGGAGAAAGACTTTGAACACATGGTTGCTATAAATGAAGGTTAAACTAAATCTGCATCTGTGAAATATATACTTAAAACATGTATTAATTTAGCCCATTGGCCAAAATTAAATTCAAATTACTATGTCTAATATCCTCTTATTTTCATTTCTAACAGTAAACTAACTTTAGCATAACTGGCATATAGTTGAACTAAAAATATTGTATCTGTTCTGAGTCTCTCAACAAGTAAAATTCCTTCTGATTGCACAGTTTCCCAAACTTCTTTACAGGGAAGAATACATCACGTTTCAATTATAGTGAACCTCTCCGAGCCAGAATGGCTGCCCTCAAGCCAAGCGGGTAAGTGCCTATGTTAGTGCAGGATGCAGGTTGATATCTGCTACTGATTCAGTCTCCTGGAGCTGCTGGTCTGTTGAGCGAGTGCCCTTTTTGCCCTCAGGAACTTTCCTACCACTGTGAAAATGTGTCAGGGTTGTCCTTGATCTGAGCTTGGCAGCTCTTGGAAGATTGTCCGCTTGGTTGCTCTAACCCAGGATTCTCTTGTTTAGTAATCCTTCCTAGGCCATGTTTTTTTTCCTCCTCAGGTTAGCACACGCTGGGGTAGACTGTGCCACAGTTGGGCTGAGAGCTGCGACATCATCACAGAAATATATTAACGCTTCATTCCACCCGAGCATATAATGTTTAAAGTTATAAGCGTTGCCATAGGGATTGAAATTCTACTCACGCAGACTGAAACAAAAAAAATTGAGAAAGGGAGGGAAAGCGAGAACAGAACAAACAGGGCTTTAATCTGTATTGGGAATCATTATATTTTTCTTTTGTTGTAAGCGGTATGAATGCAGAATGCATAAACATCAGAATTGGCAATTCAGTCTGAACCAAGTGTGATAGCATCTTTCCACAGAGTAAGTGCCTCTTGGCTTTGCGGCAAGGGCATTTTTCCCACCCCAAGATAACGCTGGAGAATGACACCCAGTATCAGCAAAGCATTGCAATATATAACTCGACTAGAGGAGAGAGTCGTATGTTGCTTAGCTACAGCGATTTTCAACCTTGTTCACAATTCAGAAACTGGGCTCCATGGCAAAATAGTTGTTGTCACTTTAGATGGACATTGCATCATACATGTTATAGTTATATGGTGCAAAAACAATATAATATTCAACTGTGCTGAAACCTACAGTACGTTCAATAAAACATTCAATAAAAAAAAAAAATGTTTGAAAATATTTTCATTCCAACATGGTTTTTTCCCCCCATCCAATATACTGGCAAAAAAAAAACAAACAAAAAAAAAATCTTTTTTTTTTTTGTTGCATCTCCAGAACATATTTAAAGCATCGCTTATGAGGTCACCTTAGATATAAACCTTGGCAAAAGCCTCACTCTTTTCTCATTTTCACGGCACCTATTTTCCTATATCTTGAAACAAACACTTGGATGAACCAATGCATTCATGCGTTATCTTCATGACATAAGCACTAGTATGAGCACTAAGCAAAAAATAAATAAATAAATAAATGAAATACTGGAGGAACCACATATACATCAGGATATATAGATATAAACTACTTGGCAGTAGCATAATATTTAGGTCAAGGAACTGGGCTTGCTAATAAATGCTTGCAATTCCCAGTGGACATTGCTGGTTCATCCTTGAACAAGGTAATTTAACCCTGGTACTTTAACCCTTGCTTTAAAACATATAGAGCTGCTCAAATAGGTCATAAAAAATGAGCTTTGTTAGTTACCTTGAATAAGCATGTCTGGTAATAAAATAAACAATGTCATATTTCTGCAAAAGAAACACTGAAATGTATTGGCATGCCTCAGTATTTCTATTTCATTATCTTAAATATTTAAATGAACTGCAGCAAGCCATTTTAATAAGCAGATAATAACAACTAATTTACAATTTCACTGATACCATGACAATCAGTAAAATTCCTAAGAGAGAACGCATTTGTTGCATATTGACCTAGAAATTCAATATAATATGTTCTAATAAGTAGTAAGAAAGATAAGCAGTAACCTTAGTGATGTTCAAAGAATCCATGAAATGTATTCAACAGGCTCTATTTTCTGGTGGGGCAAGGAGTGTTGTGAGCCGTTGCACCAGCAAATTGATATTTTTGTTAAGGATTTTGACACGACTGAGCTGTTTGGTAATTTTGTGACCCACTGTGTGCTGAAATGGGAGGAGAGCTGGTGCTTGGGGGTGTGTCTGTGATGATCGAGCAGGACACTGCAATTTTGGTGCAGCTCATTGCAGTTTCTGCACCCTCACCTCCTGCCAGCTCAGACCACATCTATGGTGCAAATGGCAGCCCAAGATTGCTAATTTTGGGGCTTTCCCATGCAATGCTCAAAAGCCAGTCAATGGTTGCCTGCAGTGTATGCGAGCAGCTGTACGTTTTTCCTCCTTGGTAAAACTTTACATTTTTACAAGTTTTTACTGTAACTTAATATGACTGTTCATTCATTAGTTACAATTCACAAGGGTATAGCTACAAACTAATGTAAAGTGTTACCTTCCCCTCAAAAGAAAATCACTCAGTTCAGTTTAGTTTAAGTAAGCCATACCATTGTCAATTAGTGATGTAACCGTGCGTTATAATTGTTTTCTTTTTTCGTTTGAGCAACAGTTCATACTGAGTCATTCTAGTGCTGGGAACAGGATCGCTGGCATCATTTTGACCTTCCCTGATTTTATTTTGTTTAATAAAACTTCAAGATACTGTTGTAATTATTTCTTAAATATAGTATAATGCATTTAAGCTATTTAGCTACTGGTTTAAACAATAAAATGATTTAAGTACCTATGTTTTCCTATTTTGGATGTTCTACTGCATATAGCTGCATTTGATTAACAAATATATATTATATATCTGACAATTTGACATACATACAGAGGGTCTCTTTTTCAATGTCCATCAAACAGATTGCTTGTCTGTCCTATGCATTGGTAAGAGCACCAAAATAGGTAAATGATTTTACTGACACATTCATTGCAACATGTTTTTACTGCTGCTGTGGGTTTCTTGCAGACCACAAAACTTTGCAGGATGAAATTTGCAATTCCATTAGCACCCAGAAACATTTGTGCTCCTGTTACAAAATAGGGCCCGTAATCATCTTGATTATGAAAATAAAGATTTTGTTTTTAAAGAGTTTGTTTTGCTGAAAACCTTGTCTGGCTTCAACTAAAGTGATTTTGTCTGGGTTACAAAGTCAGACCTCCCAAATTAGATGCAATCAGGTAACAAAGAATCATCTGCTAATTTGAAGAAACACACTTGCTAATCATGCACAACAAACAAAACCAGGATTAGGATAAAATGAAGTAAAGGTACATTCTCTGTCTCTTCTGTTTGTATTTCCCTAAGGTGCATGTTGCAACTAATAGAAGCCTCAAAAGATGAAGCTTTGAAGCCCTCTTTCTTGAAAGGCTTGTGTTAAAGCGTAAACTCCAGCTAAAAGAACACCTCATAAAGCACTGCCTGCTTGAATTAAACAGGCTATAGAACAATAATGGGGAGACAATCTGTGCAGCATATCTGCGAGGCCTTGCTTAATATTTACCGTTTCATATGATCGTAAATTTGAAAGGTACCAAGGATAATGAAATCCAGTCCTTTCTTCTGGTCTTTCTGAAAAGAGTGCGGCACTATCCAGAAAAGTCACAGGGTTCAAAGAAATTGAGTGAGACTTAATGAGATGAATAAATTGTTTTTTCAACAGAACAAACTACAAATGTCAATCACACCAGCTTCACAATCTGTCTGAGTAACATAATTCTTTCTCAGAAAATGATCAATATGATACAACAATGTTTATGTCTATATGTGTGGAATTCAATCCTTGCACTTGTTTAATAAAATACTACTCTACTTACATAAATAAGGTTAATCTTTAGTAAAATGTCTCTCTGAAACCAAGAAATGATTTTGTGAAAGAAAAGTGAGTAGTATAAAAAATAATACTGTATGCATTTTATTTGATTTTTTTTCTTAAAATTTGCTTCAAATGTTCCAGTAATTAAATTGATGGCCTGAATTGAAGAGGGAGATACAATTGTGTCAGAGCCCTTTAAAGGCTTGGAATCCTAATGAGTTTGTCTTTGTGCTGAAATTGATGTTTAAGTGTCAAGAACCTGAGATCAAAATCGTGGGGATGTTACATTTGAGGGGAATTAATTCTCCAAGTATTAAAAAGGGAAAATGATTCTGTCATAATAGAGCAAGCTGGAAAGGTCATCCAAGCTCTTTTCAAATACTGAAGAGATGATGTTTTTTTATGAAATATCCTTACCAATTAAATTGGTGAGATGACAATAATGAGGGGAATTAAGTGTAAAGAAAATAGAACGTTCTGTAATATGCAGCTTCTTAACAGTAGTAATTCATTGGCTTAACATATATGAGTTAGGTTAGTGCCAATAGTATGAAGAGATCAAAAGCTATTTTAAATAAGATTCAGTATCATTAAACATAAGCAGTTTCTAAATATAAATTCTGTTTTTGTGCATTCGCCTGGCAGAAGTGACACCCAATTAACTTTTTTATAGTGGAACTGGGACTACATTTACATCTGCTCCATAACAAACAGAACAAAAAAATAAATAAATAAAAAATCACCTGAAATACTTCGACACTTTATCAGGCAGGTAATTTGCATGTGATAATGAAGACAAAGTTGCTTCACTAGGCTTCTGCTTTTTGCTTCATATACCAAAATTTTACAGAGAAATGTAACACAAAAACACAGGAGGTAGCACAGAGAGAATGTGTCATATAACTCCACTTACAAACACTCATCTGGCATACTTGGAGCATTCTAAAATAATAAACAGCAATAACTTTTATTCATTGATCAGTCTAAAATTTCTCAAACCAATTATTTTATCCCTGTAGAATACCATATGCTGCTACTTAAATCAATCAAAACATAAATATGGGGGCTTTGAAAAAGTACAGATTGTTACAGCATGCTGGAAAGAGTATTGACAGATTCAGTCTAGATTGGTGTCCAGTAGCCAATCTGAAAATGTCTCTGTTTATACCTAACCTAAATGCAAAAACAGCTTATCAGCTCAAAAAAACCTTGGACCTTATGAAGTTTGTACTTTCTTTTATCAACCTATTGTCCTCCTTAATTAGGCTGTGTTAAAACAATACATTTTGGCGAGGTCACAAAAATGAACGGGAGCGAATGGAAACTTAGGCAGCCAAGGCGCTCCTCAGAAAGCTGTGGTGTTGCCAGCCTGCTTCCTTTCACACCCTGAGCGACGTAATCGCCAATTGCGTGCCATCCTATGGAGCGGCCGGCCACTGGCATGGCCTGGATTCCTCCCAAGACCGTGGGGCTCATCCCTGCACCACAGCGTGGCAACTAATGAGCCACCCAGCAACCACATTATTTCATTTTATGATTGCCATAAGATTCAAGCAGGTAGCCTTTTTTTCTTAGCTGCAGCCATGATTTATAAAATAAAAATAATTAGGCTATGTGATATTAGTAGATCAGGCATTCTTTTAAAAATGTTATGTTTTCGCATGTTGTTACATGCTGAGTATTTAAATTGCTTTTGAACAGGCATGATTTAATCCTACAGATTTATATCACTACATCCAGATTATTCCTGCATCTAGTAGGCTTACAAGAGAGTTACGCTGTACATATGCTTACAAGAGGGTTGCAGTGCTCATATTTCATCCTCTTATTTTAACTAGAGTTAAAATAAAATTGATCAACAAATTCCTCCCTCACTTTATTTTCTTCTGTGTGGCTGTAGACTGTTTAGTATGCAGAAGGTGTGAAGCAGAGACGCACGACAGGAACAAAAGGACGGGCGACTCCAACATTAACGTGGGGATCGCTGTGTTATTACAGGTCTAATGACATCTACCACAGACAGGCAGGCTGGACTCCTTGCTGGGAGCCCAACCGCAGGAGCCCAACGTCTGCAGGCAGAAAATATCTCATCAAAGTGCTTCAATTTCACATGTCTGTTCCAAACGTTAAAACCCTTAAGGAAATGGCTTTCATGGTTCGCTGCTTTTAAAGGGTTCCTCCTGCCTGGCTTTGAAATTGGCAAATTAATAGTTCCTTTGAAACAAATTGGAATTACACCCTTGATGAACTCATATTTGAATGCAACCTCCTTGAAAGGAAGTATTCCGAGCGGGATATATTCAATCACAGTTATTTTCGTTACATCTCTCAGATTTAAAGAAGGCTTGTGCATGTTTTACATTACTTCTTTACAACAGAAAGTACATGAGACAATGCTGATGGGCTAAACTGATCATTGAAATTTGGAAATAAGCTAAACCCCTAGTTGATGTAATAAGATGAAACACTACAGTCATTCTCTATCGGCACATTTTCCAATTATGAATTAAATGGATAATCTCTTATCTAAACTTCCAAGGAATAAGAAGAATAATTCACTGGTGTTTAATTGCAGGAATTAATTGAAATTATTTACTTGATGTTGTGTGAAAACAGTGAGCCTGCTTATGCACCCCGAAACCCCCTTCCCCACCCCCACCCAGCTGCCACCTCAGCCTCCATGACTGCAAGGGACAAAGCTTTATTTGGTGTTAATCTGTAGTGTTAAACTTTAAACACTTTACAATTGTTCTGCGTTTCCATTTAGAACATTTTCCGCTCTTTTTAGCATAATTTCAAAAGAAAGTCGCAAACACATTTTTCACAAAATTGATATTTTATGAAGAAAAAAAATAAAATAAATAATAATAATAAATTATATATAAAGTTTTAAGGTGTTTTCCTAAGTGGGTTAAAGCTTGTACTGGAAGCATGTAAGAGGGCCTGGATCAGTAAAGTTAGTGTGTGTATTGGCACAAACACCTGCTTCATTTCTGTTTTATTGTAACAGTAATGTGGAACAGTAAAACCAGAGCACTTTATTTGAGCTGATTATGAAATATATTTGAATTTAGAATGTTCAGATGAATGCATTCACCCACAATATTACAGCACGTGCAATTATCACTATAAATTTGCTCTACACCTTGGTGCACTTATTTTATGTTATGTTTATTAATAAAATATCAGCCAATATTTAAATAGTGAACATACCGTATTAAATATTTAATACAAATGTAATCAGACATTTGTTGTTACATCAGATTATTATGAATATCCTGGACAGTCCACTATGACACTTTTTTATACATCTCAGCTCATAGCAGATGCATCACTGACCCACTTGTGCCTTACAGTCCTTATATCATTGTCTACCCGGGTTAGGGTGCTTTTAGGTTGGCCCGGATTCCTCTGGTTACCACTAATTTCGTTCCTCCCGGAGTTCTGATTTTAGTCTCTGACAGATACAGTATGCTGCTCTTGCTATAAATGTTACTTATGGACCGTAGTGTGTAAAATGGACACTGAATCAAAGGTATCAGCGAAGTACACAGGCTTCATGTTAAGAGTCCCTTGTATGGATGCAGTAGGCACAGGGTTGACTTGAGAAGCACAATCAATGATTGCAAATTGATTAAAAAGGTTAAAAAAAATCCATACAGGAAAAGGCTAGGCTAAGTCTGGGGGAATTATCAACAAAAAGATTAATTCAAGACTTTACAAAATAAACGGTTTCATTTTTTTCTTTTTTTATCTTAGCAGAAAATCAATATCAGTGTCTTGGATGAAACAGAGATTTGTTGCTTGGTGTACTGTCAAATTGAAACATTTTGGGATTGTATAGGTTGCTTAAATGCCCTGTGAAAATCACTGTGACACAAGCAAGAAACTGACCTCTAAAAGCTGAACAAGAATGAAGAAATAATGATCAGACTTAGAGCAAATAGAACTCTGAGTGATGACATACAGCCTGCCATTCTGTTTCAATATAGTAAATGAAGCCATTAAAAGCACTGAAACAGTCTCCTCTGCAAGGTCCACTGTAGCGTCACTGAAAAGATATCAACAAGATCGAATGCTAGTGCCTCTTCTTTACTCGCTAGTGCTTGGATGTTAAGGCTTTCATTTAGCATTCCTTAACATTTACTTCTGAGTTTGTTTTAATATTTTGCAGCCTCCCTATTGTTAATTTGTAGTGGTATAAATTGTAGCTGCCATTTTAATTCGAGGTAAGGGGAGCAGCTTGAGCGTATGGTTTTGCTATTAAAAAGCTTAATGATTTAATGGAAAAAAATATGGTGGGTCATCTTTGTCTGGATTCTTCTGGGGTGAGTTGGGAAAATGTATATATGTTCCTAAATGAATACATATCCTAAACACCATAAACACATACACACACACACACACACACACACACACACACACAACACACAATATGCACATTATTTTTGACCATTCTACCAAGTTTAACTAGTCACTAAGTCAGCAGCCAAATGGCTACCTTTCTCCTCTGACAAAAGTATAAGTCTCCTGGGTATTTAAATGCTAGAGGTCACAGCCTGTTACATGCGGCAGATAACAGAGAGCTCTGTTAATTTATTAGTTCAGTGTTTCCTCACAGGAGCCTTGTAATTGTCTCAAAGTGACTTTTGATAAACAGCAAGCCGGGTTACTGCTCCTGTCCCCCAGCCCGCATGAATGATGCACTTTTTTTTCTGAACCCTGGATACTTTTCTTTCTCGGGCTGATAAAGTGACATAAATCAAACAGGGGTGATGGCTCCAGCGCAGCGGCAGCACGCTCGCCATGCCATCCACCTTGCTTTTTGACAAGGCTGCCAATTTTCCAATTACTCACCGCCTCATACGTTATCTGAGGGTTAGTCGGATCCGAAATGGAAAGCACGAGGGAAGCTGGGCCATCGCGCGCTGACAACCTCATAGACCAGATGCACAGCGGCCTTTTAGTCTTAATATACCGAGCTCCCCAGAGACGCAGTGACATCACAGAGCCTGGCCCCTGTTGGGTAATTGTGGGCCTGTCTCCTCTGCGTTGCTGCGGCCTGAACAGAATGCTCGTTTCCACCTGTGAGTTATGACAGGATTCGGAACTGCCACAGGCTTTTCTCAGTCACGATCCAATTCACAGCAACTGCAAACACTTATGGAAATTCTTATCTTTGGTATATATATATATATATATATATATAATCTCAATCTGTTTTCCAGTTAGTTTGCCTTTAGGAAAGAACCATGTACTGAACTATAGGCAATAGCAGTGTTAAAGATTGCTTTCTATTAAGGCCTAGTCCATTCATCCTCCAAATTCAGACGTGCAGAATGATTCTAATGAAATTGCCTCTGCCACATGTACTGATGAACATCTTTCAAAACACAATGCTTTCTTTAAGGATTGCATTGTATTACTGTGAAGACTAGAGCACTGAATGCACATTAATGCACACATCAAAAATAATAACAAAACAACATTATCAAGGACACAATGACCCATTACACCACAGCCACCTAGTGCGTACATTGTCATTTATTTGTTCCGTGTGACAGTACGATTCACTCTAAGCAGTAAGTAATTGATAATATATAATATAATGTGACACCCTCTAAGCCACATAAGAATGCATAGCAGAAGCATGCTGCTAAACAGGCCTTTAGGGGACTGCTGCTGGGGCTGGAGCAGTCCAGGTCCCATGCCCACTCTCTTGGATGGCAGGATGGCAGATGATGGCTGCCACCGCATTGAGGACAGCTGTTTTGTTTTCCCAAGAATGGGAATGACTGAGATTCATGGGTCCTTCTGCCGCTGACAAGCCCTTGACAGACTGACATTTGCTTTATGAAATATTCCGAGGCAGCCACCAGGAAAATGCCCTCCTCTGGGGACCCGCCTTTGTGGGATGATTCCATCATTCCTTGCTGGAGATGAGTGACACAATAGTGATGTGCCTTCTGTCATCCTCTCACCATACCCCCCCCCCCCCACCCCACCCCGCCCCACAAAAAAGAATGCTGCCCCAGTCTCTTTGTATCTAGTTCATCATTAATATCCCACGGTATTCAGAATTAAATATACAATAATGAAATTCCCAGTTTTTATTTCAGTCATTCTAACTTTGAGGCCTGCTGTTATTGCAGTTTGGAGTTTGAAAATGAGAGAAAAAAATTGGACCCTAGGTGGCAACAAAGACCCACTGAGCAATGGTTTTGTTGAAGACTAGGACCCTGCTGCTCAAAGCAGTTCACCACCCCCCACCTCCCCAACACACACAGACACGAATGCGCACAGACACACACACACACACACACAGACACACATGCGCACGCACACACACACATTCACACCATGCAGTCAAATTCATAAACCAGGATTAAAATAGAACTACAAAGAATTGAAAATTTTAATACTGCTTTTACTTAATAAGCTTTAGTTCCCTTTATCATACCAGTACAGCCCTCAAAGAATTGACTGCTAATTAGTATGACTTATTTCTTATCTTGTTTTCTAGTTTTATTTTATTTTCCCTTGTCTATGCCTACAGAATGTACACAGGGGTCCTTTTTATGTGGAATAAAAAAAACCCAGTTTATTATTTTTCCACACTGAGTACTTCTTTGTGTTTGTATGATCTAATGCACCCCGAAAGGTAGCATGATACAACAGCGGGAAAAGTGACCCCGTTTAGACAATGCAAGGCCCTCAGAGCATCACCAAAGTAATAAAAGCCAGCCCCCCATGAATCATTCACTGAAATTAGGGTCTATAGTAACTTTTGAGAGTTTCTTTTCTTTATACGCCCACAACAACAGTGGTGGGGATGTTGTTCTGAAATAAACAGTATCTGTCACAAAAAATTGTAATAAAAACTGATTTGTCATTCAGGAAATGGAAGGTTTTGCTCTCAGCTGTAAACACTCGGCTCATTAAGCCAACATCGGACTGCGTGTGACTCCCTACTTTGCGCCCTTTGCCTTCATATCTCCTCCACTTCCTCCAAGAACTCATCCACAAATTTCAACTGGCCACCAGAAAGCACAATTAAATTTCATGACTGTGCATATTTGTGATTCTTGTTTCATTTATTACAAAGGGAAATGAAGCGGCCTTTCGGAGAGCGGGCTTCCATTTTAGTGAGCCGTGACAGATACTGAGGTGAACTTTACCAGGAGACGCTTAATTAAATAGACCATAAAATGCACTAGCAAGGTTTTTTATTATTCTTTTGATAAGAGCTGATGTGTATGCTATGTGGACATATCTGGCCGGGGAAAAAAAACACACTTTCCCTGTATTTAAATTTTAATTGACATCAGTGCTCAAATAAAAATCACCTAAGTGGCAAATGAGTTGTAATACTTTGGCTCTGCAGGAAACTTTTGTCGACCAACTGGATAGAAATATAAAACCCAATTTAATTTCCTTGAAAAAAATAAACCAAAAAAACATTTACAACAGCTATAGTTTAAATAAATATGTTTAATATTTTAATTATTTCCTTAGCAACTGAGTGGTTAGAACAGATGTGGAAGATGTAGTAAAATACTTCAGACATTGCCAATGTGGTGGAGTAGGACATGGAGAATTTGGGTCTCATATCTAGAATGGGACTATTTTACAGACTGAATTACTATGATTTTGTACACATCTATAATATGGAAGATATACCAAGTTGCTGTGGATAAGGCTAATTGCATGTATAAGAAAAAAAAATCCTTTTGGTTCAAGTTGGTTACTTCTTGGCTTTTAGAAGTCATCAACTGAGAGGGCGATGGAGTCTCACAGAACTTGCACAGTATGAAGCTTTTATAATCCAAGTAGAACATTGTCTCTTCTTACCCCATTAGTGTGATTTATTACTATGATGAGATGCTCTCCTTCATGAATACATTTGCTAAACGGGGTGTACCCGCAAAGTCCTTTCCTGTCTCAGGAGTGTACTTCTTCCATTCTGTGAGGTCAACAAAACAGGGCTTTTCTAATTCACAGACAGTATCAACATACAATAAAACATATGTCTCTTTTCAATCAATATTTTTCCTTAACATTGACTTGAAAATAAATCCATGTTTGCTTATTAATTCCTGAACACAGTTTGGTGAAGTTAAGACAAATGTTGATTGACTCCAGGCTAAAGTTTTAATGTCTGTATGTGTTCCACTGCAACCAAGAATGTCTAGTCTCGAAAGGAATTTTATTATTCAAAATGTTCATTGAATTCTATTCTAGTAACTGTATTGGTTGGAATCGAAAGAGCCATGGTGATAAAAATAAGGGATTACAGACACAATTTCAGTTCACCATCTTGGCCTGCATCAACATCTCAATTAGTCCTGAGCAGCATCAGTATAGGCAGAATGTTAATTCAATTTTCAATGTCACTTTTAAGGTAAATCTGATAAGGTAACTGGTCTGTGTCCATTAATAATGCATAGCCTTTAAAGGTTACAGTCCTCAGTTTAAGGATTATCAGGAGAATAGACTAGAAACTTTAAAACCAAACAACAAGCTGTATGAAAAAATGTATAATATGTATATGAATATAGTATACTGTAGATAAAATTATTTTACTTCTTACAGCAAAAAAAAAAAAAAAAAAAAAAATACTGTGTAACTGTATTTGGGAACACAATTAACAAAATCAAATGTGAATAATCTGAAAGAGCCTAAGCACAACACATCAGGCCATTTTTATGTACTACATTAGCTTCATTCTGAGTCTGCATGTCATGCACTTCTCTAAGTGGATATAATGGATCCAAACCAGATCAGTGGAAGCAAAGCAGTGAAGTGAATTTAGAAGGGAAAAAGACATTAAATCTGATGTTCCTAAGGCCAAGCAGCAGGGAAACCTGTGATCTAAAACCATGGAAAGCATTCTGAAGTCTGCAAAGGGCTGCACAGTCTTTAATAAAGGTGCGTCTGCACTAACCTCTGTGACTAATACACATTCAAACCCGCTGTATATGAGGTCCCCTGTCGCAAATGTCATTAAAATATAGATGAAGCTTTGCCCTGAGTAATGGGACAGTCAGGGGGTTGGGACCAGCATGGCCAATGCCGTGTACTCTGTTTGCTTTCCAAATTGGCCCCTGAGAGGTTGCGGGATCTCGTCCTGCTAGTTAAAGTGATGGAAGGGACTTTTTCTGCATCGATTTTCCTCCCTTTGTCTTTAGAGTGCTATCCCAGCTGGAGACAGGAAGCACAGCTCCTCCATTTTGGGTTAGTCGTGTGATTGGCGAAGCAGGGCAATTTCTTTACATTGCAAGAGGGTGTCTCTGAATCTTCAGTTGGGTCTAGATTTGGAAATTGTGCTGTAGTATTATTTTTATGTTGGCATATTTAAGGGATTATGGTTTTTTTCTACCATCAATGTATATCCTTTAAAAAAAATGTCTCAATCTTTGTCTCCCTAGCCCATTGTAAATATACATTTCTCCCCATCCATAGCCAAAATAACAGTCCAAGAACATTATAATTCCAAGCAGTATCTGTTCTCAGCCAAAGTAATTTGAACTTGAATTGTCACATTATTTTGTTTCAAAAGAGGTTTCAGATACTTTTATCCTTAAAACATAATGTCTCATTCTTGCTAGCTGCACTGGTGTGTTGACATTCATTGCTAAGATTACATTTTGCATATCAAGTTTGAACAGCCTTTGAAGAACATCATCATATAGGCTATGCTTCATAATGCTTTTGATTAGAAAAGCACATTAAAGCATATAGTATGCTGGCTTTACAAATGTTACTTAAAAAATCTTAAACAGAATGAGTAACTAGTACAGCGCTTTAACAAAGCCCATTAAGAGTGGTAAGAATGTGTATAAATGTAGCATAAATGCTATTAAACCAATGAGTAATGATCTCTTATTTGCTTTCAATTTCCTTTCAATAGTAAACCCAACAGAGTGTGACAATTAATTAAGTTAATTAGGCTAACTTAATTAGGCTATTTCACAGGTCAATATGTGGAGCTGCTCAGATTAATGCCGATGCTTGTAAAGTTAATCTTCTTCTATAATGGAGATGCCATCAAACCATGTATTAACTGCCACTCTGCAAATGATGATGCAGCACTCATATGTGCATTCAAACAGTAGGAATTACAACCACATAAAAAGCTGAGCTCATGTAATTTGCTGTTTATAGAGAAGAGGTACACATTTTGAATCAAAAATAAATTGCGATTGGCTTCAAATGTTTACAGTGGCTCACAGAATCCGATTAGGGCAAAGGAAGGCCTCTACATATGTGATCTCATGTAAGAATACAAAAATACACAAACATACAATCTGTCCCTTCCTCAGTATATATGTTACAGAACTCCTTGTTCAGACCATGGTTTCTTCTTGTCATTATGAACTCTTCTCTCTTCTTCTCTTATTCTCTCCTTTTCCCTGCCTCAGCACACACAGAATTCTGCTGCTCATCTCACCTGGTCTCTTCTCTGTTCATGTCATGCTACCCAGTCTTTTGGTGTCCTTCATTGGCTGCTGTGTTAAATGAACTTGCAATCCTTTTTGCACGTATTATCATTGTATTAACTCCTCTGCTTATCTGTATCTAGGCACTCTCCATATACTAGCAAACCAACTCTTCCAGCCTTTCATTCATATGTTTGAATTTCCCACTCTTTCAGAAATAGAAGGAACTTGTCAATACAAGACCTAAAATACAGTAGTGAATTGTTTTCTGTCTAATGTATAATGCCCAGCCAGCTCTGAGGTCATTATCTGGCTTATGCAACAGCTTGCCAAAAAATGCACAATTGTAATCAAAAGATGTGTTTCAAAATATGCAAATGTATTGCAAAGTAAATGTTACTTTGGTATTCCTGCAAATATCTCAAACCCTATACACAAACGCATTTTTCTAGTCCCTCTCTGAATCGGGTTAAATAGCAGTTTGGATAAGTTTGTTGTCAGTCATGTTAACTATATTAAAATTCAGTTTGGTCTTAGGATAAAATGGTCTCCCACATGCTCGTTAGCTCGTATAGCTAGCTAGACAATTATTAAATTATAAGCTAAACTATAAATGTCATCAAGCTATAAGTAGGCAAGCTACTCTCTACGGTCATTCATGGACATCAAGCTGACTGTACTTGAGTTGGCAGTGGCTGTACACATCCCTTATGTAAGATGAGATTTGGAAATTATTAACACTGTTGCAAAACACACACACACACACGTACACACACCCACACACACACACAACCAAAAACTAAAAAGAAATCGGTGGACCATGTAGGACAAAAAATTAAATAGTTCAAATTTCAAAACAAGCACAATTATGAAAATGTTAGCTGAGGATGAGATATATTAGAATTGTGTTAAACGACAGACATAGTTCTAAGTGCAGAAGAGTGGGGCTGTTCACACAATGCATAGTGATGTTTGACAAGAACAAAGCAACCAGATGAAAATTATTGGTGATGCTCCAGCAATTACAGCAGATAAGCATGTTACCTTATAAAAAAATATATAAATTCTTAATTTAGGGACTTGTTTACTCCACTGCTGTGGCTACATGTTTATTTTGGGTTACTGGCAGAATCTTAATGTTTCTCTTTATGTTAACATCTTTATGTTTCTCTTAGTTCAGCATGTCTGACAATCAGGATCCCACACACTGAAACAAGCGTGAATGTATGGGATCACGGCTAACAGGTGCCCTTACCCAACAAGCTATTGATTTGGGCATAGGTGTAAAAATTCCTTTTGTGGCTGGGTTGAGAATGAAAGAATATCAGTGTATTAGAAGAGACTGTCATTTTATTGCCAAAATCAATTCCATGCGCCCGGAGGTGGCAGGAGAAAGGGATGTTGGGAGGTATGTGTTTGGTTTATCTTAGAGTAGCAGGCCTGGGAAACACAGCCACGGTAATGAGCTGAAATTCAATCTCATAATGACTTTATCACCAGATGCAAATACGCACAAACACTAACACAGGCTTTTTCTCTGCATGGCTGTCACCTGATGAAAATTCTTTTTAATTTCAGGGAGAAAAAAAAAAAACATAATTAAGAAATATGAGTGTAAAGAAATGAACAACACAAAAAAAATTTTTTCCAAAGACCAAGGCAGACTATTGTGACCTTTATAAATGGTAATGAAAATGTAATTGAACCACAGTCGATTGACAAGAATAAGGCAAGGTGGCTAGACAGAGGATTAGGATCCTATAGCTAAGTTTTTGTGGATGACTAGGAGATCAAATACTGGTACACTGGTTAATTTTTCATTATTATTCTGGAACAAAAATGAGTCCTGTCTGAAATATCACAGGTAAAAATGTAGTCATGCATTTGTGTTTCAATTGTAAAGCAAAGCCCTGAAAACTATGCACTTGTTTTTTCGCATCAAATTGTCTGATAGTCAAAGAAAGTTGACTGGTTAAAAAATCATCTATTTGTTACACGGTCATTGGCAACTGTTTTTTCATTCCAAAACATCTGCTAAGCAGAACTTTTTGAAGCAGACCAGTCCATTTGTTGACAAATAGAACATATGCAGGGATGAAATCAGCAAGAGAAACCATTTTAAGAGAAAGCAGGGAATCTAAGTAGAGATAGTCATATAAGATTCTACATTTAAAACTGACATTTAGAAGCATTCATTTGCTCAGGGGGCCCATCTTCAAAGGTGAAATGGTACAAGGCACGGTATTTACCGCGAGATTCTAAAACACTTCTAAATGCGGAGCTTATTCATAAAAGATTTTTTTCCCCCTGAGAGAATGAATACATTTTAGATAAACTGTGCATCTAAAGATTTAACCCATTATAGGCTGGAAAACATTTTCACTTGTTTACTTGTTCTACATCTTGAACTCTACTGTCAGATTTGTGTTAAAGGACTACATTTGAGTATAAAATACAAGTGTAAAAATCGTAAAACATGACTATAAAACAAGAACAATTTATTACAGCACCACCTGAATCAATTCTCATCATATTCTTATAAGAAATCAACATGTGCTTCTGCCCTAGTATGGTTCTTGCATAAGCACGGCTGTTAAAATGTATAAAAATAATTATGCTCAGTGCATAAAATAACATTTGCACTGCGGTTGGTATTGCCATCCACTTTTTAAGCTTTTTCACAGGATGAGTGCAATGGGGGTAGGACTGAGGGTGTAGATTTGCATTGCAGTAGTATGTTTACCAGACCATAGATCTGGGGGGTATTTCGCAAAGCAGGATTACTGAGTTGGCTGGACAACTGCACTGAGTAAAACCTGGGACAGCTCTTTTTACTTCAGTCCATGTTCCAGATAACTTATCCAGAGAACAGCACAAAGTGATAGACCTATTGTCCAAAAAGTTAACTATCAGTTATTTAATTGGAACCAATATTGATAAGTCTGTCTCTTCAATGAGAACTGAATTCCACAGAGCAGGACTTTTATTTAATACTTTCAATGCCACTTTAATGCTGTCTTCACAGCCATAATTTCTCTTGTGAGAATATCACATGATTAGTTTTTTATATTTCTTTTAAAATAAATATGACACAAAACCTGAGTTTTTTCCCTGTTATGAGTCACTGATGAGTTTCTTCTGATATATATGTGTGGGAGTAGTATGGTTGCAAGTTGCAATCGTGGCCTTAGCTGTCAGTGTAGCAAAACAAGAGATATGATTAGCTCACAGGGTTCAAGACATGCATGGTTCCCTGCCATGAGAATCAATCACTCTGTTATTCAGACCATAGCCAACTGCTTACAAGATATATATGCAATTACTGTTATGAGAAAACACAGTTATGTATGCCAGTTGCATCCAGAAAAAAATCATGCATACTCAGAATGTTTCTTTTCTAAATGTTATGGGTAATTTTCCATTTTTATGGTGAAGCAACTGAAATATTTTCCTTATGGAATATTTCTCAGTGACTAATGCCCATTACTTTTATTTTGAATGTTTATGATCTAAGATGTATCAGCCATGATCATGCTTCAACAAAGCAAGGGAAAGGTATTAGTCACATTTGAATACAGAATTGAATGTTTTGAATACAGATAACACTCCCTGGTTTCAGGACATTTAGATAATTATATGAATTTGCTAAAAATAAACAACACAATTTCTCTTACAGTGTCTATATGAGTGAATAGGGACATTGTATATTTTATTAGATTTGAAGTACTCCATCAGAACTGATGTTACACTTAGTAGTTTGATGCGTAGATAAAGCATTTACTGAGTGCACCCATTTAATCGTTTCTCCTGTTTTTTTATTTCTATTTCATTTGTTTGAAATGCATTTTGCACCTCATGTGAGCACCTTTTCATAAGGCGATAAAAATGTTTGGGGGATCATTAAATAGGATTTCCTTTGGTTATGAGGAGCTTGCTTTGCTCCTTTAAAATTAAAGTCATGTTAAATCCTTGCATGCCTTTCCCTTCTCATATTTCCCTCTAATGGTTTAAGTCCCTTCTTTTCCTTGCCAAAGCCAGAGTACAGCACCCCATTGCTTGTATTTTAAGAAGTCACAATTCTTATGATAACAATGGGGCACCTGTCAGCTTTCTTCTATTCCTCATTTGGCTTATATAAGCTATTATATAATGTTCACTGTAGGTTAGCAAGGTGCTATAATGTCAACATCCTTCAGTAATGATACAAATATGTATTTGAGAGGACTTTCACATAGCAATAATGCAGTATTGCAATTCTAAAAGTACAGTGATTGTAATAAAGCTGTCCATCCTTGAACCGTCTTGCAGAACAATATGTAGTATATGTAGTGTTACAGTTGCTAGCAGCAATTTCTAAGTTATGTGGAGAGTGTAGTGTACCACAATATAGTACAGACCTTGAAGCAGTACATATCTATTAGCAATATATCTAGCAAATTCCTGTATTTTATTCAGACACAGCACTGGATTTGGGGGAAAAAAAGCAGAGGAAGTGAGTGGCAATGTGATCATTAAATTAATCAATGAGGGTGCTTGTGTTTTCCTGTTTAGAACTGTATAACCTCAGGGTTTGTCTGCAAGCATTTGTCTTTGTCGCAAGAGTTTTCAGATCCCTAGCAACTTTATTTCTCAAAAGAAACTAGTGACAAATCTAGTGACTTTTCCGGACCATCAGGGACATTGTAACCACTGAGATCTTCAATGAATTTAGCAATTGCCGGTGCTGAAAATGAGCAGAGAGGAGGTTTCGAGAGCTGTCAGCTGCAGCTGCCTTGTGAGGAGCCATTGCCAGGGGGACAGTGTTTGCTCCGTCGCCCCTCCCCATGAGAGAAAGAAAGGCACAATGTGGAAGGGGGGGGTGGCTAGAATCGGCCCCAGCGTGCGCTGGCTAACTGTGGCTGCTTTTCTCACCGAGCAGCTGCTTGCTCCTCTGCTCATTTTCACGGTGCCAATAATCATTAAATGCATTGAAAAGTGCCACAGTAACAACAACATTGTATGTGCAAGCTAATGCAATGGTGTCTCTTAAATATGCACATTAATGTATTGTGCCATCTACCAAGTTCATTGTGACAAATCTAAAGCTTTTTTCTCAGAGAGAGAGATGGAGGGAGGGAGGGAGGGAGAGAGAGAGAGAGAGAGAGAGAGAGAGAGAGAGAGAGAGCTGGCAATACTGTCTGTAAATCTGCAGGTGCAAATCTGCAGAGCTGATAGGGATAGAGTTAGCCAGGTATATTTTGCAAAGAGCTTTACAAAGATGTGTAGGCATTGGATACTGTAGGTAATGATGGAGAGTATGCCAGATTGTTGCTTGGTTTCACAGGTACTGGAGCTAGCTTAAGCAACTTAATATTGACAGGGAATATGCATGAATAAACTCTGCTTAGCTTGCAGCTAGAGTGACAAGATGACTAGGTTGTAGCTAAAAAAAACCCAACTAGTTCTGGGAAGCATAACTAGCAAGCAAGGTAACTATTAGACGTGTAAGAAATAAATAGCACTAGAGTTTATTAGTGATATTATTAGAAGATATTAGTGAATTTCAGCCACAAAAAATACGTAAATAAAAACATTCAACACATTAGTTATTGAGGGGTTGTATATATATTATAGATGTTATATGAATCAAGTACATCCAAATTTTTGACCAGGGAAAATGATTGATTGCATGTGATAAAGATTTATAAATATATTTTTTAAGTGCCATTTTGAATTGCTCCACGTTGGATTTATCCAACTTAATTATTTCTTGGATTTAACTTTTAAATTTCATACTTATCACCAGCCAGGGAATTCACTGGGTTTTTTGTATATCAGATGGCATTAAAGACCACAAGTTGGTTACAAAAAAAGTGTGTGGTCAGAGTGCATGGCCATTTTTGCTTCTCCTGTGCCTGAACCTTAGCTGCTTTCGTTTGGTGTTAATAAGCGCAATGGCTCAGGAGTGTGATCCGCCAGGTATGTCTCTTGCTGAAATTGCTACTTTGAGATCAGAAGTATGCCTTCAAATCGAAGAGAAGACAGCCAGAGGGGATGAGTGAGTGAAAGAAGACGAAAACACAGATAGCCACCCCACGGTGTGAAAGAGCTAGCGGCGAGGTGGAGCTAACGTGTTTAGCTGGGCGAGTCCAAGCAAAAATTCCATGAGCAAAAAGGTTCTATTTCTACCAGCTGCAGCCTCATGCAGTGCTAGGGGAGCCTGCAGTCCACTGACTGGGGACTGTGGGAACCCTCCTTTTAGCTTGCCAAAACGTACTAGTGAGTCGACGATGTCGGGTTCGACTGCTAATTCTGGGAGTACTGGCAGAGCTTCTGGCACACAAGCTACAGGCTGGGGGAACTCTCTGTCAGTCTCTGCTCACCAGACTAATGAGCAGGGGCCGTGGGGCCTAGCTATTGGCAATGAGGAGGCTAGTGGAGCCCCTGACTGTGGCATGGGAGGTTGAGTTGCACTGAAACAGCTAGCAAAGTCCCTTGTGATGGCACCAGGAACATGCTAGCTACATGGGGATGTTCACCGTTGAAGGTGTGGCAGTTTGATGGACAAAGGAGTTGGCGAGCATGCCTTGCACAATTTAACTTCATTGCGAAGGCGGCGGGCTGGACTGAGCAGGAGAGGGGCATCAACCTGGCGGTATCCCTGGAAGCCTAGGCATTGCAGGCACTCCTGGACATCAGCGGTGATGAGCCTCTGTCCATCGAGAGCCCCAATTCACCGCTGGCCAGATGGAGGCCAAGGCAGAAACTAGGCTAGCTCAGCGGCTAATCTAGCGGCCTTATCCTTAGCTCAATGGCTCAGCGAGAGACAGCCGGGCCCTCGACATGTTTCGGAGGGGGTTCGCCGGGTCCACTTGAGGCAGCAGGTCTGCATCACCCATCCCGGCAACCTGAGTGAAGGCCTGGCGTAGGCCGAGGACTTGGAACTCGGAGGTCTGCAGACCAACAGAGCAGCAGAATGTTTCTGACCGTGTGTGGGGTAGTTGGCTCAGAGGAAGGGGTGCCATCAGTCTGTATGCAGGAATGCCCCACATAGAAAAGGGTGGGCCATTTAGGTTGCAGTGAGAATATCATTTCTGTGTACTGTGAGGTAGCTGGCACTACAGCAAATGCTCTAGTTCACACAAGTTCTACCACCAATTTAATTCAAGCCGTGACTGTTAGCAGGTAGCATGCCATGACTAGCCATGAACACTAAGTAGGGGACAGTAACTGGCCAAACAGCAAATGTTCTCGGCCACTGTAAGCTAACGTTGTGTTGGGTTCAGTCGCTATTGGGAAAGTGCGATTGGAACACGTCTTTTCCTCTGCTGGAAACATAGTGAATAAAGTGAATAGTGAATTAAGTGAATAAAAAGAGCCTCTTTGAAAGTGGACCATCTTTTTTATGGCAAAAAGCCTACAGGCCTGACATTGGCATAAAATGTTCAACCCGTTCAGTTAGTTTTACCTATTTCTTTTTCAATGCTAGTGTTTTGAGAGGCATTTATCTATTTTTAGGTACAGTTTTTGTTATGGCACAGCCAGCAGCCCGCATACCCCAGTAGCAGGCTGCAGTCACTGCCCCCCGGACGTAGTCTGCGTCAGCCAGCACAGCCCACCAGCTGACCACAGTCGGCATCGCTCCCCAGCAGCACGCAGCAGTCACCACATGTGAGGAACGGCCCACGTCCCCGCCACCCGCCAGCCTGGCTGAGAGACTTTATGTGGGAGGGGGTAATGTTACTGCGGCTGACTAACTAGCTAGCCGCTGCTTAGTTTGTGAAGTTTAATAGTCGTAAATTACTTCCTGTTGTTGAGGTAGTTAGTCCAGGACTGGATGAGGAAATAGCCAGTGAGATTCGTTAGGTTTTTGGTACATTAGATGGCGATTATGGCATGTGCGTACAGTCAATGCGCACGGCCAGTTCGGTTTTTCCTGCGCTTGCGTCTAAGCTGCTTTCTTTTAGTATTAAAAAAATGAGCACAATGGCTGAAAAGTGTGATCCACCTGGTTTGTCTCTTGCTGAAATCGCTACATATATAATTCATTCTGGATTGACAAAGATAGCAGCTATGCAGAGAGCATATCGTGTAATATAAATTGAATGCATGGATAACTCCTTTTAAAATTTTAAATATTTTCACTGAGGTGGAATGTATTCATTTGTTAGGAATGTATTAACTTCCTTTACAACATGAGTGATATCACCAGTAAAGCAGGACTGACTGCCCTTTAAAATGAAATTAAATGCAGTTACATGTACTAGCTTTGGCTCAGCACACATTACAGTATAATTGAATATGAAAATGCATTTGTTTTTTTCCCTAGCTTTGAAAATTGAAACACTATTTGAAAGGCCTCAGCCAGTGTTGCTTTATTGTTTTTCCTGCACTGTTTTTAAAGTGGCTCATCCACCTATCCACTGGCTTCAGTCAGGTTCTTTTGGAGATATGTCAACAAAGAATGTGAATCAGAGGAGGCAAGCAATTTTACAGGCTCCATCTCTGTGGTCTGTGCCCCAAACGAGCACCCTTTCAACTTCACATGCACAAGACCTCTCTGATCCATAATTAAGAAAGTCATACTGCACCACCAAGCTGATAAGGCTGTTTTGAGCAGTTCTTAAGATGTGTACAGGGGTATTTCATCCTGGGACAACACTGAAAATGTGTGCGTGCCTTTCCTTCCGTGCTGCGAGCGTGCTTTTAATAAAACGTTGAGCATATTTTTTGATGATAGGAAAAAGGTGTTGTGCTCCCCATTTCAGACCTCTGGGCCTTACTCACCCTGATCCTTCCTGCTGAGGGAGAGTATTCAACCAGAGGCGCTATCTAATCAAAAGCAAACACCAGGGCTGTGGAAGAGATGCAGATGAAGAGGCGGGGACGTGCCACTGTTTGTTTCCGCCGGTTCTCAGTATTTCCTCTCCGCCTACCGCAGAGTCGGGCCTGGGAGAGAGGGGCAGAGTGACAAACGGCGACATGTTCTAGATCAGCGCGGCTGACAGCGACTGAAAACTGACAGCCACATTACCATCCACGAAGATGCTAACCCCAGCTCCTCCACACCCCCCTCCCTCCGCCACCATGCCCTGCAGCAAAGTCACCGCTCATCCCCTGCCTGACAGACAGGGAAATATGGGAATATATCACCGAAGACAGTGGAAGCTAATGGGTTCTCAATAAAGTGATACATGTGGTGAGGAGCATCTCATTATATTCACTTCATTCCCTGGAAGAGACAACAAGTGATAATAGATGCTCAGATAACTGAAAGCTTTTGCTACTTTACTCAACATGTGTTGCAGCAACTCAAAATTCAAGATTACTCAAGGCTAGACAACTACTGTATGTAAATATATGACATATAAAAGCTCCATGTAAAAAGGGGCGACATGGCTCAGGAGGTAAGAGCGATTGTCTGGCAGTCGGAGGGTTGCCGATTCAAACCCCGGCCTGGGCGTGTCGAAGTGTCCTTGAGCAAGACACCTAACCCCTAACTGCTCTGGAGAATGAGAGGCATCAATTGTAAAGCGCTTTGGATAGAAGCGCTATATAAATGCAGTCCGTTTACCGTTTAAGTAATCAGATTTGGCCTCCAATTTACACATTTCACACATACATTTATACAGGAGGAAACAAGTTAGCTACCCTAGTCATGGATGCAAAAGCTACAAGCTACTTCACCTGGGATTAAACACTGCAGCCTTCTAGGATAAACTATAGAGAAAATCCTTTGCTCTTCCCTCTATAAAACTAAAATATATTTAACAGCATAGCTGACACTCCTTGCTAGGGTGACATACATAGCTGACATCTCATAATGTTGTCATTTTATTCTTTTCATCTTTTTACGGACTCATTTCAAGTTAAGACACTTCTTTAGGGTACAATAGCAGTAGCCTACCAATGCTCCAACCATCTCAGTCTGCATTGGAAGATGCCACAGTATGCGGTATTCAGATTAAATATGTAAATTAACTGTAAACTTACACTGTCGTTTGACAAATAATATTTTGCTGCAAGGAACTAGAGTTCAATTTCTGTGCAACTACAGATGAAGGGCTGATGATTTCAAAAGACCAATGAAATTACAAAACCCCCCAACTTGTTACTTATGGTAATACACAAGAGATGTTGATATATTGCAGTCACTCTAAAGTTGCAAAATAACCACAAGGTAATTGCCTTGGTAATGAGCTGAGTATATACATGGTAAATTATAATCCAGTTGTATTTCTAGCCATAATGCTCTCGCAGCTCCAGCTATAGATTTTTAATACATTGCTGCATAAATTACAAAGAAACAGGAGAGCAGCCAGAGATAATCATATACTATTAATAGTAGCTTTCCTCACACTTAGAGGAAACTAACAATTGCGCTCAGAATGTCAAGAACATTTTTTTAAATGCACAGTGGTATTTAATTACTCTGACAGCACTGTCTATCGACTCATTAGGTAAGCGAGGCTGTGTGGTGGTGACTGAAAATACTCAATGCAACAGCAGCTATGGCAGATATCCAGTGCCACTTTGGCTATCAGAAGGGGCCAATAACCTGGTAAGAAGCAGGGCAGGAGTAGGTGACAAACCAGTGATTACACTCAGCGAACAGTAAAGCTCTCTGAGTAAGGTAAAGTTTGGACCTTTCCTTCCATTGGTTGATCATTTGTCATGGGTGAAGAATTGCTGATGATGCTGAAGAGATTCACTGATTGAATTCCCGCTGTACTCCCACTTACACATTACCCCAGAATCAATCATCCTTAAAAACAAAGCACTTCAGGTGCACAATTAATTGATTGAATAATGCATCTATCTGAGGAAGACTTAATGTTCTGAGAGAATTGGTAGAGTGCTTAATGATACAAATGATTCATTTATTACACACAAGCTACAGTTGGTCAGATTTAATGTCCTTCATTCAATCTGGCCTTGAATGCCAGTTTTCCATGGTTCCTCTCTTCCTGTCCATAATTTGCTAATTATGAAGTGATCAATAGTGTAGATGAGCAAGATAGTTTGGGTCATCCTGATTTTATTTTTGGAAATCCGGCAGCTCAATTTGTTCAATTATTTTAGAAGTGCTTGGGCAGAAGAGGTCTTATCAGCTAAGATGCTGGATGTGCACTCTAGGGTAAAGGACTTAGTTCTGTTTTACTGCAGTAGAAAGTCAATGAGTGATGCATTTAGGAACTAAATAAGTATTGAAAAAACAACATAATATTAATACATTTGGGATACATCTATATTATATTATATTATATTATATTATATTATATTATATTATATTATATTATATTATATTATATTATATTATATTAAAATGTGCATTGCTTCAAAGCAAACTGTCTGTGAAGTACAACAAATATTTTCAGTTATTATTTATTGATCACATAAAGATAAGAGTAGACTATGCGTTTAGCAGAGAGAACTGTGGTGCGTACAGAAGTACAAGAACAGAGGTGATATGCATTAATATCTGCATAGTCTTTGCTTTCCAGGAACTCAGTATGACAGCCTTGGCCTTTACACAGTATTACCGAAATTGAAGTAAAATGGCAAACAAAGGGGAAATATTGAGCAATATAATATCATGAATGTATCCTGACTACCATAAAAGAGAACACATGTGAATAGAAAAGCATGGTAAAATAGCTATTGCTGTACATGGGTAACACTATCCCCCATGGGAATATAGCTATTTGTTTAAAAACAAAAATGATCAATTTCCCATTTGTAGACATAACACATATACTACAACACCTATACTATCCTGTTTCTTGCTGAACAAAGTTTGGGTCCTTCTTTTCACAGGAATATGAAAGAATCTTTCCACAAGGAGGTCTTAAAATAGCTCCGTATTTTAAGTGTTGACTGATTATCCAATTATTAATTATTTTTCATTAATTAACCTTTTGTAATATTTGTTATATATCACTCAGAACATCTTTGAATTAAAATACTGCTCAGTGATGCAAACCAGACAAGCTGGGAAGGATGATTACATTTAATTGGAATCCAAAATGTCAAGACCAGCATTTTTTAAGCGTTAAAGAAAAAGTAACTTAAAACTAATACACAGTAAAATGTCCAGTGTTAATTCAACTCTTAGGAGATAACATTAGGTCCCACTATGGAATGTGCAACCAAATTTTATCTGTTAATAGTTGAATTAACACTGTTACAGTTGAATTAACACGGGGTATTTTACTGTGTAGTATCGTCATCCCATTATTTCACTAATATATTGCATTTTCAATTAATCTAGTAGAATCATTACTTGCTCACCTTCAAAAGTATGTGAGAGCAAAATCAGTTTCACTTTATTTGTGAAATTGGAGATAACGTGACACCAAATCCAGTTTTTGAATTCATTAAAATACATAGCCTAAATTAAATAAATAAACTTAGGCAGTTGAGACAAGATGCAGCCTAAAATGTATACTAATGCAATGGAAATTAAACTTGACACAACCCTTGCTCAAAAAATATGATGGTCAACTTGAAAACATGCAACATTATTAAACATGTGAATCAGTCCCTATATTTGGTTTACATGAATACTTAAGTGAATCAGTGAGTTATTAACGTGGTGTGCCTACCCTTTTCAGATGTTGCGCAATAAGCACAAACTGTGCTTGATATTGTTTTCTTGGTAGATATACCCCTCAGGTGTTTTACTGTGAGCATTGCAGTACCTTTACATTACTTGGGGAACAGAGCATTATAGAACAAATAATTCCCCTGTAGCTAAAATATTCACCTTGTAAATAATAAACATACGTCATTCTTCAGACCATACTACAAGTTACCAAATCAAAATAACTAAAGGGACTTTTAGGACTAAAAGAATTTATAGGACTTATTTCACTCACCATAATAAACAAGTTAGTGCCCATGTAGAAGAATTTGCCTTCACCCTACAAATTTGACATATCTATAATGTTAACAGAATGTTGCAATAAAACTCTGTATATGCAATCTACAGTATAGTATAGTATGAATTTGTAACATAAAACTGAATGAACTGTCTGAAAAGAAAGCAGTGGCAAGTTGTTATGTGGTGATTTGTAAAGCTGACATGGTTTCCAGTTTTAATACCCAGCTTTAGACATTGTGGGCAAGAAAAAGCTAGATTTCTCCCTTTTAGTCAAGCTTCCTTCTATTGTCACTCCAAAGGCAGGCTCTCAAGACAATTATATAATTTAGCTGGTGCATGTTGGGATATTATAGTAGAATGGTAAGAAAATTGGAGGGAAAGGTGGGTGTGTTGCTATTAGCAACTTGCTAGGCAACCAGTTTCATTGATAGTTCAAGACAGTTGAGGCTGTTTCTACAGTCAAAGTGAAGTTTTAATTAATGCTATTTTGTTCCCGAACACAGGACATTAATTTTGTTTCATTTTTTGGCCGTGCTCCTTGGAAAATTTACTTCGTGTGCAATAATCATTTTCTTGGATTCTACTCCATGAATCGAAGACAAATGATGACGAATTTATCTTGAAACTGTATGGCACATTAACTATGAGTAACATCAGTGTCATAAACCTAGAAAAAAACTGCACCTTTTCTTAAATGTCATTGATGTGCGACTATTACACTTCAACATTTTCATGTGGTGTACATCAGATGAAACAAAGAAAAAATTAATTGCATTGCGGCTTGCAAAAAAAAAAAAGAAAAAAAGAAAGAAAGTAAGTCAAACCCTATCATGATCTTCATATTTTGTTTCCTCACCCCTTGAAATTACGACATCTTTAAAGGGGGGCTAAGTTTTGCATAGATGAACATAACCTTTGCCACGCTGTACATATATATATATATATATATATATACACACACACACACTGTATGTATATTAATTTCAGATGTATCTGTATCAGTAATGGCTTCTTTCTCACTACTCCCATATACTGAAATGATCTATTGAATTTGTACACCCACATGAACATGGCTGCCTTTTATATTTGCATTACAGAAATTTTGACCATAATCTGAAAGAAACAGAACAAATGAAATGAATTGCCCAGCAAGCAGACCACAGCCATTACTTGAAATATCGAAGCAGGGTTATAAATCTCTTTTAGAGTATTGTCATTGAACCAGAAAGAAAATGTTCTTATGCACAATAAGGAATGGAAGTGAGAATCAACAGATCCATGTGCAACTACTTACATTTTTGGTGTGACAATGACCATGCATACAGTTTTACATAAAATATGTGCATATGAGTATGATAAATGAGCCCACAGATCTGTTGCATATGGATTCTTTTCACGCATTCATGCCATTCTGAAAGTGTAACCCACCAGATGGCAATAGAGAGCACAGATGTGGAGTTATAAATATTCTTAATTTTTTTTATCTTTCTTATCTTATCTTTCTTTTTTTATCCTATTCACTCATACGGTTGGACATTTACTACAGGAATTTGTAAACTTTTTATTCTAAGTAAAAGCAGTTTGCACATGCACGCTATTGGATGCTAACTTTAATGCTCAGCACCATAAACACAACACCACAGTACTACCTACAGGGCTCAGGTAAGCTTTAGCCCTATGGGACCCTTAAATCTTCTGCACTTTCCACCATTGCCTAGCAAGTCGCAAGTGCAGGCCATTGTCCTTGATATTACTGTGTACTCAACCTGCAAGGACTAAGTCCCAGCATCCCTGGCTTTAAAACTTCATCCTCCAATCAACTGCACTCCAATAACATTACAAGGAGGCTGTTACCCAGGTTCAGCCAAACGGCGTGTCTTCCCAATATCCTCAATACGATGAGTCGCCTCCCCTCTATCTGTTCCGCACACTGCACTTATGAACCTTGTCACAACAAGGTCCTTGATGTTATCAAAGCAATTTAGGCTCACTTTAATCATTGGGAAAATTGAGCCACCTGAAGGAAGATTTTTTCCCCCTTTTTTTGGAACCCAGACAGAATTCAATCACTCCAAATAGAAGTTATTGATTGATGTAATCTTATTGGGATGCGAGGAAACTCGATTGATTGCTTTTGTCTGCTACACATGTCTGTCCCCCACAGCGACTTGTATCCCCTTTCATCTGATGTTTAATCTCTGAGGAGTTCTTAATGGTCTCTCTCCAAAGCCCCTTGATCTCTTCTTATCATTCTTTTAACTTCACTTCATATTTTCCCCCTCAAAGTCCCAGCTACCACAAAACATCATGACAGACAGCTGATAGGGGGACTTGCTTGCATTTGCCCAGTTTACGAGGAAATTTAATGATGGATAAATTAATTTGAGAAATAGTTATCACACAAAACATAATCAAATATTTTCAATGATGAAGATAAAATGTGTTTCTGTTTACAAACTGAAAACCTAATGTACTACATAATTGATGAACTAATCCAGAGGCACTTACAGTATTACTGGACTTACAGTACTGCTGCAGATTTAAAGAAACCTTTGCTAAAAATAGATTTGCTAAATTATAGTTCTTTCATTGTGACCATAAAACATATGCAGGTAATATCATCTCTTTCATTAACACATACAACGTGTTTTATATGAATTTATGATAATATCAGTACAAATACAAGGGGCAGATGATGTGAATGAGAGTCAATAGAGAACACACGTGTAGAGTATTATTATTAAGTATTCTGAATAATTGACAATGGCCTGCACTGATTATGAGCTGAAATTATTGAAAGATAGGGGCAAACAATGGTTGTGAAGTCATGACTTCGACTATGGCAACTGTAACTGCCAGAAACCCAAGTCTGCCAGAATAAGAGAGACCGAGAAAGGGTGTTCGAAACCGTTTCACCTCTTCAGCTGAGTGAAAAAGAAATGATTAAATGTTACAGGCTGAGTTATTTCTTCCTGTGCTGCCTCAAGCAACTGCAGTGCTTGCAGAGTGTCCATTTAGGACATTCTTAGTGTTGTACCTTACACTTGATCCTACTGCAGAAAATAGTCTGTATTCCCTTTGCAAGCCCAGAAGTCACCATGAAATCACCGGGCGGAATACTACTTATTGTGGCTGACACCAAACATTTTTAGAAATCAGAGTAGAGAATGTGTCAACTCCTCTCTATTACAGGCTATATACTGTAGGGCTTATTGTAGGAACCTGTCTTAGTGGAAGACAAAATAATTAGGTGAATTTTATCAATATAACATAGTGTTACCTGGCTGGAAGAAATGTGAACAATTTAAAAGCAGTTGTAGCATTGTTTTACTGCTTTGTGCACCCTTAATAGTGTCTGTGATTTCAAAATTGCATTGATGAATATGCCGAGTTATAATAAAAAGATCTTTTTACTTGAATGTTTCCAAAAATTAGCACAAAGTTGTTTTATTTCTGTTATACTTGACAATTATTTCTGCAACAGGTATTGCTGCTGTTTTCCATGTTTGTAGGGAAAAACACTCAAAACCAGTGAATGTACTTGTATAGCATTTTGCTGCCATAATAGTGCATATAAAGTCATTAACTGTACAGTAATGCAGTTATTGTTTTTAATTTTTAAAATTACCAATGACAGTAGTCTTTCACGGTAGTCATATTGAATTAGTCACATGCACCTATGATCCTAAGTGACTAAGTTTCCTTTTGTATTCAATTCTCTTTTGTAGAATTCCTATTTCATTGTATCTTTATGTGAATTGTATTGTTCCAGACAAAATTTAGCATGAAACAGGAATGTTTTATGCAAAATGTGTTGGTACTTGCTGGAGTTAATTATTTTTTCCTGGTTTGTTTATTTGTTCTCAGGATTGTGTGCATTTGTGATGTTTTGTTTCAAACTCAGTATATATAGTCACCTCCACAATTATTTTGACTCTTTATTAAGATGAACATAAAGGCTATACAAAGTAAATAACACAAATACAGGCTTTTTTGTTGAGAAAGTAATATTTAAATGTATAAGAGCCCCAGTGCTGAACTTGATTGGGACAGGGTGGAATAGTCAAATGAGGCACATGCAGTAGGATGCTTATCTTGAAATAGAAGACTTATGGGTAAATGTGGTGGATCCTTGATATCATGGGGTTGTTTTCCCTTTGATGGTCCTGGGATTCTTGTTAAGATCAATAAAGCCATGAACTCCAGCAAGTAACAAGACATTTTTCATTAAAACATGGTATCCCACTACCAGGAAGCATAATCTTGGCCACAAAAGAATATTTCAGCAAAATCAGCAAGAAATGGTAACGTAATGGTAACAATTATTTAGCATATTATCATATTCTCCTAATGAACTTTACATAGCTAAACACCATTAAGCTTCCAACCCCTAGAGTATTGTCTCATTACCCTTTTACACTAGGCATTTTATCTAGTGGAATTGCCTGTTGGAACAGAGAGTTGACTACAGTGCTGACAGACATTTTGTGTAAAGCTCAAACCTGCCTTAATGCTGGATTTAAAATATGTTTCCCTGTCAAGGACAATTTTATATATTTGACTGTGAATACAAATGTACAGAAAACACATTCTATTATCTTCAAACAGTACAAGGTTACAGTGCTGGTAGCGCTTGTAAATATATATGTGACACATGGCTATGAGTATGTAAAATAAGATGTGAAGAAACCCTATCAGGTTCCAACATTGTGGAAATTATTGCAGCCCTGACAACTTTCATCAATAGTTTTACTTGTATAATATGCTAAATTCACAAGAATAGCGTAGACTAATCAAATGAGGCATGGCCATGTACAGGAGGTCAATAACACACAATGCACTCGAATATTGACTCCAGGGTTACAAAGTGTGTCCCTGTGTGAATTATGTCTATAGAAGGGGTGGTTTATCTGTCCCTTCTAGCCTCCCACTCTCTGATTTACTGTCAAGGCCTTTTGCAAGATTATTAAAGTCCTGCTTTTCAAGTGAAAAGTAAAGGACGGATAGAAGACCCACCAAAAAAGTCCCCATTGCAAATACTCAAGCCTGTCTGAGGACACTGTGACTGTCCTTACTATAGGCGCAGTCCCTGTGACTTTCAAAGTGGAGTTCACCACAGCCAAATATATAACCGTTAAATGGCACCTAGGACTCTTAGACTGCTCAATGTTATCAGTAGTTTATTTTACAATACTCTTGTATTTTAAAAAGAAAATCTTATTTAAATGTTTCAACATGAACCCCAGTACGTATTCATTTGAAACACTTTCAAATGAAATGGCCTTTACTCCATTACTCATTTTCACCGGTTGTCAGCTAAAACCGATAGTATTATAATAATAGAATAATTATGATTTTGTGCAATAATGTCTTTATAGTAAAAACTATAAATCTCTGGAAGATCGTCTCATACCACTTGTAAATGATGGGTCAATTAAACATAACAAATAACATAACAAATAGTATGTAAATTACAAACAAGATAATCATGAAGTAAAAAATGTGGCTGAATTGCAAGAGGACTTGAATATATAGCATCACTACAGAAAATATTTATTTTGACAATATGGATTTCGAGAAAAAGAGTTTCAATGATAAACATGTATTAAAAATACACATTCTATCTAATAGCAACCAGACCGGGACACGCATATTCATTGATGAAAGGGCATACAGAGTGGAGTATTATGTGTTTATAATATCATTGAGCAGCGTAAATATATATACACATGCATGCACATGCTGTATCTCTCTTTCTCTCTCTCTCTCTCTCACACACACACACACACACGCATGCGTGTGCACACACACAAAACACACATGCATGCACCTTATTGTGAAATAACACTGAGTAACCTCCCTAGAGGACTGCTTATTTAGTTTAATACCCACTAATTTCTAATGATCAGCACAAACGTACTTTGTGCCATGATAGCCTTTTGCCCTGCTGTAAATTTGAGTCAAATGGCGAACATATGCTTGATATTTTGTTGTTCTGCTTATAGTAAAGCACTAACCTTTTTTTGTGCTAATTGGAGAGCCGAGAAAAATGCTGAGAGATTATTTTCATTAAAAATTAATTTCATACTATAGGTAGATATGAGAATTATAATTAAATATTTAATATTTCAACTAATTGTATTTAATTACAGTAATAGTCTGCCAATTAACTCTGGGGTGTTTTGCAATGCCAGCACTTTGTTTTTTGTCTATAGGCTAACAAGCTGCAAGTTCCCTTAAGATTCCTTAAGTATGTATATCAAGATTCAGATTAAAACATTCTCCTCCATCAATATCTGCCTGTTGAAGACAGCAAATTCAAGAAAACTTTGTCGTCTTTTCTGTAGCTAAAGGAGGACAAATTATCTCAGAATCTGAGTGTGACATTTTCCTATGTTACCCCTTAAAAGTATGCTTAATTTACAGTCCATATGGATGCTGGAGACCTCACCACATGCAGCCTCTTATGGCCCACAGGTAAACTGACCTTTCAGAGGAAGTCATAGTCTCACATCCCAGTTCAGAATTCCGAAGTTCAGAGAACTTCTGGATAGATCACAACCAACAAGTGGAAACATGCTCATATTTGATGTGTTGTACTTTCTCACCACTAATTGGAAAGCACTGCACCCCTGGGGCTCGCTATTTGCCTTCTCATGCAATTACAGCAATACGTAGTGATATAAACTAACCATCGAGCAGGGCGATTAAAAACAAAAATGCTAGAGAGGAGAGGATAAGATGCAGCTAGGGGGAAAGAGTGAGCCGGGGCAATGGTAGGAGATTCAGGGAGGGGAAAAGGAAGCTTTGGGTAATGGAATTCAGATGCTTGGTCACTCTTCCTTCACACTCCAACTTGAGTCTGTGTGTTCTCTTTAATGGGAAAAAATGGGCAGTCAGCAAAACAAAATGCCAGCGTTAAATCATCTTGTAGGATCCTGTGTCAGAGCAGTAATGGGAAATTCGCTTGTCGTCAGAAAGGTTGCCTTTCTTCCAGAACATCCTTCCCCCAGTTCATGGCTCATCCCATAATATAAGTGTACAGCGATAGTACAGCCAGCCCTTTTCCCCAGGGTTTAAGAAGGAAGATGAAGGATTGTGGCATTTACAGTTTGCTACAGAGCACTGGTTTTGTCTTCGTAACTAAACCTTAACGGCATGAAACGGTGTACGGTGTACGGCTCATTTTCAACATTTATGCAAAACTCCCAATGGCAGAAGCCGCTGTAAAGCATACTTGCAGTTAACCGCATTTCCTGTAAAAGCTGCTTATCTGCAAATTTGCCTCTGCCATCGCAGGGTGGAGGGAGGTGCTGATGGGTGGGAAGAGAAGATCTCTCAGAGGACCAGGCGCCTGGTTTCACTTAAATGATAAACTCACCGGCCATTTGTGTTCAGTCATCCTTTATCAAAAATGAATTAACCACGCTCTCCATTTGATGAATTAATGACAATACACAGCAGCACACACATAAGAGACAGTTTAAAACCTCAATTATAATATCTGATTTAATATCTATAATGATGTTTTGCATGCTGACTCATTTATAACCAAGACAATAAGGTGGAATATAAAGAGTATAAATTATTTCAAATAGAAGAGGACGATGAATGACAAGTCAACTAAAATATTATGTAATGAATGTCATTGCAAGTAGCAGTCTGTTATAATCTACTGTACATACACAATGAACCTTTTTTGAAGTAAATAAAAACTAAAAAATAGAAAAGCCAGCTCTTTCCTTGGCAGAATTTGAATGTGTGTAAGCAGTTTTGGGGAGGCGCTGAGAGGGGCTCATGCGTCTCCCCAGGGCAGAGAACTGAAAGGGCCCAGACGCCCTGAGGAATGGGCTTTTGTGATGATAGATGACACCTGTCAGAGGCTCTGACAGGCTAAATGGCAGATATTCAGATGACAGCACATAGTGCGTGGTGCAAGGGAGAGGAAGAGGGAAAAGGCTGTTACGGAACATGTCAAGATTCTATTTGTATTTTTTAAAAATCAAGTTATTTAATAATAAGTTTGTTAAATGTGTAAATGAATACACTCATAAGGGCGTGCATGCACGTGCGCACACATACACACATGCACAGACACACACACGGGGCAAGAAGATGCTGAAATTATGAAGAGTTGGCTGTCTGGAGGCCATATGCCTTACACAGATCTTAAATAAGGTGCTGTCCAGAAGTTAAACAGGTAAATGCAGATGTATCAGTGTACAGAGTTTCTACCAATTGGAGGAATATGGGGGAGAAAAAAACCTGATTTGGGCAACACTGGAGTACGGTGGCATAAACGTAGAACCTGCAGAAGCCAACAAGGAGCTGTTAGTTCACAAGCAAGAATGGGCAGAAAAACAGGCATTCCTGTTCTTGTCATAACATTCCAGACATCAACAGCTGCTTGTCAAATACTACCAGTGAAAGTATGCAATGGTATTTACAGTTAAGAAGGCAATATTATTTCCTATATTGCATACATGGATATTCTCAGTTGGTAACTTAATGGTAAATTAAGCATGCCAATATGAATGATATAATAATAATATTAATATAATAATAAAATATTATGTCAACAGGAAGAATAAAATTGCATCACTAAACATTATGCTTACAGTATATTAAAATTGGTTACGCAAAGCTCCGAGATGTTTTAAGAGTACTTTAATCTGTACATGTATTATACTGGCAATTCTGTGGAATAGCAGAATAAAGATAGATTTGTCTCCTTGGTAACAATTAGGTAGATATGTAGTTAGCTACAATAAAGAATAATTATGTGTTGTCTCACTGGCAAATAATTGGAAATTTAAATGAAGATTCAGAAGATTAATTTACAGTCAAAATCAAATGCAATTATCTCAGTGCTGAACCGGTTTTTGAAGTGGGTATAAAATGATGTTACTTCAATATCGCAAGACAACTATTTTGCAATCTGTCCTTTTTCCTATCAAGTATTCTTTTTTCAAAATTGTCACTGATATCTAAGGGAAACCACAACCCCTTAGGATCACTGAACAGATACATCAACAACACAGGAATCCAATCAAAAGTTCAAATCTATTCAATTCAATGTGTAGTAATTGTTACTAGACCTTATTTGAACAAAAACCTTTTTTTTGGACATTGTCTACTACATTGTTTGCTAACTGGTATAAAAAGGCAGTGTCCGGTGTGCATTGCAAACACATTGCCACTAAAGAGATTGTAGTTCAGAATTTAACATTACTTGAATATGACTCCTAGTTCATAAAGTAGAGTTTAACTCAGAGTTAACTAACATCCAATCCATTATAATTCCATTCTTGAATTACAGTTTTATTGAGAAAAGTGAATTTCTATCGTAATTGATGAAAATATATGTAGTTTTAGAGAAGGTCTGAAAAAAATGATGCAAGAGTCAATGGGAAGTAAATTCCCAAAATGACTTTTCATGTGTACTGTAGAACTTGTTTTTTTATTGGTTTCTTAGAAATAAATCTTTCTTATTTCCAGTCTGAAGCTGTGCTCGGAAATCATTTTTATTCTTTACCAAATACAATTGCTTTAAAAAACTGCTGCATCTCCTTTTTAAGGCTCCAAGCAGACAAAGGTTGAGAGTGTTTTTTAAATGGGGAAGAAAAAACGATGACATATTTAAACAGATTGTGAAAACACTTCCATCTGTCGTCTTTGGCTTGCCATCACACAGCAGATGGAATGGTTATCATTATAAATGCTAACTGCTATAATGTTGCCAGTTGGCTTTTGAATTCGCTGCCATGTCTCCCACGCCCATGGTACCAAACAAAGACGATTGTTAATTTAATTATTTATTCATTACAAAATACTTGATTAAGGTAATTGAGGGCATAGAAAAGATCAATGAAAAATCAGACCTGAGAGCAGGATTGCATTCTAGTTCTTCTCATCTTTTATGTACATGACAGAGGCGCCCCCTAAAATATGAAGTTGTTGTTAAAATGTAGTTTAACTAAATCTAGCCACAGACATTGATCACATTTTCCATTAAACTGAAGCAGAACTGATTTCATATGGACTGATGAATGGGATGCAGGAATGCAACACCATAAGCATGTTTTAAAAGAATTAAAAAGATGACCTGAGCATAGAGAATAAATGTAGCTATGCAGAGGACTCGATTTCCTAGTTGACTAAACCAACACATTCTCAATGGTTCACTCTGGCTCGTTTAGAAAAATATTGAATAAATATACTTGACAGTATTCATCAGTCAGTTCCTACAGATTCACCAGCTTTAAAACACTTTTCAAAAATAATGAATATCCAAGTGGGCAAGCATGCCGTGGAAACACATAATCTACAAAGGGATGTAAGCTGTGAGAAGCGAGCACCAGATCTGTGTATTATTTCTCACAGAGTGCCATTTGGCCACAGTTTCCTCGGTGGCCCAATGCCATTGTCACAAAAGCAGGACCAGCAGGAAGTCTATTAGCCGGTCCTGCTAAATTGAAATACGGATTTTGAGTGTTGCAGCCTCTGGGGGACTCTGTTAAAACATTAAAAATGCAAAGTGGAGCCTTTCATTCTCAGCCATCGCGCAGCTTGTGTTTGAAGATAATTTTGCATTGAAGCCCCTTCACTGAGTGTTCAGGCCTCAGAAAATCAGAATGGCTTAATCCCTGAACCCTCTAGGAAGTTCTAAATGCACTTCAGCATAGGCATTAAAACATAACTGAAAAACATATTAGCATTTTAGTGAGTGACTTTACTGTCCTTTTGATTGTAAATATACTCCAGTTTCCCTCCATGACATTTGCCCCTAAGAAAAAATCCTGAAAAAGAGTTAAATTGAACAGGTCATTGAAAGGTTTATATTTTTGAAGGGGCCATTTTTATAAAATTACTTTTCTTTAAGGGTGACTAGGGTGCATGGTTAATTTCAAATGCAAACAATCAAGTATATTATGTGCGAAAGTAAGTCAGTGTGCATATGGACAGCCGTGATTCGATTGTTTCGAGGCTTTCTGGCTGTTCTTGGGAAAAAGAATGGGATATTGACAGAGTTTAAAAAAGAAGAAAGGTAAAAAGCGACCGGGGTGAGATTGTCAGAGAGATACTCGTCTTTGTCTCTGAGGAGAGCTGAGAAATGGGCCAGTATCGGTGCATCTGGGTATGGTGGACAGTGATAAGTGAAAACAATGGAGCAGCAGAAGAGCAGAGAACAGACAAACCATATCTGCAGGCCTCAGACAACAGAAAGAGAAAAATACATGAGCGAATTCAAAAATATATGGCAGGACATTGTACGGCTAGTCATAAAAACACGTAAAGCAAACTTTCTAAAAAGAGGAAAACAAAAACATTAAATAAAACAAGAAACTTTCACTGGGGGAACAATATAGGAGCACACTTCTTTACACTGGCATTCTATCATTTAGGTTGTGTCTTTTACAGCAAAAAAGGCTAATGGAAAATGAAACCGTTTATAACATGTCTGTCTTGTTGCAAAATAAATCTGGTATTTTAGCAGTTGGCTTTGAAGTCATTGTGACTCCTTTGGCTCCTTCATCTGCTTCCTGGCCTTGATGGTACAGTCTTGAATTGTCTTCCCAGCAGTGGAGACAGCCTTTTCTGTTGGCCTGGTCACACTGGAATAGGGCCAAGGAAGGACAAGGGGGAAGGGTCATTTTCAACACTGCTGTAATGTTTCAATCCATAGCCTCTAAACCGCAATTAACATTGTTGATAACTGTTGAGTCATAAATTAATGTTCACAGTTTTCACACAGTTTCACAGTTTACAGTTGTCTCACAGTGTTTTGTTTATACACCATTTTACACTTTCAAAAGTAAGGTGTTCCTGCTGTGTTCATTCTCTGCGTTTATCATACATAAAGGATCATCCCTCATGCCAGCAATCATAATCATATTTCAGTGCCGTATTTATCTTTGTTCCAATGTTAGCACCTTATAAAATGCTTATAAATGCATCACCATCATTGTTTGATTCCTTTTTTTTTCCATTGGTACCAAAAAATTGAATGGAGCGCATATGAACACATGGCTTCTGAGATGGACATTTGTCAGGAGATGCTGCAGCATCTTCTCTGTTCTCCTAGCACACACCCCACACACCCTCATCTCTGCGGAGTATTTCATGCTTCACTCCCCTCTCTTATCACCAGCCGCACTCACATTTAATTAGTCCAGGATTTCTCCAGGAGGAGGCGACTGTAGTGGGAGGTTAGCATTCATTCTCACACTCAGCATTTCTGTTTGCATTACCCCTCCAAGCCAAACAAAGAGAGCACGTTATTACTGAAGAGATAAATACCTAGATAATTTACTGGTTACAATAATACAATCCTCCATGCCTATTACCGCACACCCAACAAAAATCACTGTCCGGATACCCTCTCTCAATCTCTCCAAATCAGACAAACTATACTTACTGTACAATCCCTCAGCTACACAAAAAAGCAAAATAATTCAATGTGATTCTACACTGTGGAGCAAAATGAAAAAAAAAAAAAAAAACATAAAAATAATAAAATAGTGTACATATTGTAGAACCAATGAGTATTTCAGAAAAAAATGTATCAAACATATAACATGTATATAAAAATGAGAGTTCACAAATACTGTGTAGGTTTTGGTTTAAACCAGAACATATTTTAATGTCTTTTTTTTTTTTAATAAGCAATACTTACCCCGTAGTTGTGTAAAAATAAACATTAAAGCATCCAAGGCCTCTGTTCTACACATCCCTCCCATGCCATGCTCATAGTGCTGTGAGAAAGAATACATCAATCATCACTACATGCTGCTGTTACTTATACATCCTGAGGTGTAAATCCAGTAATCCTCTTTTTAAAAATGGTACTGTTTCAACATCTCACCCTCAGAGAGGGGAAAAACCCATTATGTCACGTTTAACATCGGAACTACAGGCTCGTGCTCCAGGAAGAGATGGGCCACAGGGGCCATTATGCAACTGCTCAGTGCTTTAATGCGTCGAATGAATTTTTGGCTGATTAAGACAAATTGTTGCAATGATACTGTAGTGCTTGTTAATCATTTGCTGATTGTACTTAATTAAAATGACAAATTAGAGATTTGATTCAAGGTGATTGGTAACACCTTAGGGACATCAATTCCAAGCTGTAATTATGTGCAAGTGTTTACTGCTTTGTACCAACTTTCTGATAAAGGTATATGTCAAAATATTAGCAGTTTCACAACATGACTCAAAATCATCACAGAAATAAATAAAAGGTTATGAGTTTTTATATATTCAGTTCTGGGTTTACCGCAACTGAATAATTCTGCTTCAATGTGGCTGGTACTTGCAGTTTATGACAAATTTAGGGCGAAGGACGAAGTGTATGAAAAATTATATGCATATACATTGCAGTCTGTATTTGGACAGTGCCACAGTTTTTGTTGTTTTGGCTCTATATTCCAGCACATTGAATTTAAAGTGAAACAATGGATATGAGGTACAACTGCAGGCTGTCAGTTTCTATTTAAGGGTATTTACTTCCATATCCAGGAATTACAGACCTTTTTATACATACGGTAGTTCCCTACTCCTGGGGACGGAAAGTGAGGCATCACGTTTAGTACCGGGTTGCAAATCATTTGTATTCGATGACTGCCTGAAGTTTGCGACCCATAAACATGACCACACACTGGGTATCTTCCCTACTGATGCCCTGCCAGGACTGCGCAGCCATCTTCCATTCCTGTTTGTGTTGAGGCGTTTTTTGTTTTCAGGCTTGTCTTCAGCAAGTGAAACACGTGTTCAGTTGGATTCAGGTCAGGTGATTGACTTGGCCAGTCAAGAACATTCGACTTTTTGGCCCTGAAAAATTAATTGGTGGCTTTAGCAGTATGTTTGTGGTCATTATCCTGCTGTCCAATGAGTATTGAGGCATTTTTTTGAATTTGAGTAGATGTTTCTGTATACTTACACACCGCATATATGTGCAGTGGGCTCCATAATGTTTGGGTCAAAAACATTTATTTATTTATTTATTTGGCTCTGTACTCCAGAATTATAGATCAGTAATCAAATAATTCACATGTAGTTAAAGTGCATTCTCAGCATTTATTAAAGGGTGTTCTTATACACCCCCCTATTTCTAGGCAACAATATGGCACTGACTGTATATATATATACAGTCAGTATATAGGGTGAGTATACCAAAGACAAGAACACTATTTTGTGTATGTGTGTTCATGCGTGTGTGTATGTGTGCCTGTGCTTGTGCGTGTACTCACTAGGCTATCCTATCTTTATCTGATCTCTCTGCACTGCTATTTCATCCTCTGATCTGGTCACTGGTAGATTTGCAGAATGTCAGTGGGTTCCGAAAACAACGGCCAATGTGGTCTCCACTGGGTGACACCTACTGTCAGTTACGTTACCTTTTCCTCTCTTCGTTACATCTGTGCGACCCTTCTCTTTTACTTAAGTTACTTTGAATATGTTTCAAGAAGGAAAATGAATCAAAGAATAATCAATTTTATGGGGTTCACCCGTACTCCAGGGTAATGATATGTGATTGAAATGAATCTAGATTGTGGCAAGCCCCTACTGTGGGAGCGGTAGCTTAATTCTGTTGTTGTAATAGCTATCTTGTTTGTAAAATACTTTCATTTGCAGTAACTGATTGACCTGTCAGACACCATGAATACAGACCTGACTCTGAAGTTGAAGCTGTCGGCTGCCTACGGTTCGTCATGGCAACCACCTCATGGAGGTAGGTAGCCACGGCATCACAGTCACTTAATGAATGCGAAATAAGAAATGCCAAGCTGTTCTGTAAGGTCTCCTTCCCTTTTTCCTTCAAACAAGAATCTGTTCTGAATTTGCCAGGTGAAGACAACATCCTCATTCACAGTCATGGAAAATTAGACATGCGATAGGATGGTTCATTAGAACAACAAACCACTGTGCAAACTGTTCCCATCATCAGATTCAGAGTAATTTTCAAATTGTTTGCTCAACGTAATTTATTAATTCATTTAGTTGCGCATGAAAATTATGCGCAAAAATATTTAAAAAAAATAAAAAAATGATGCATATGATACAATGACACAGAAGATAAGAATCATTATACCCTGATGCCTGAAAGATCCCAGTCATTCCCAGTACAAAAAGATTCATAGCAGCACTGCTTCAGGCTGTCCAGTAACCAGTGCCAAATGCCTTTGGCAGTCCAACAGCTGAGTGGTGCAGCCATTAAACTGGAAGACTGCAGGTTTCACTCAACTGGCAAAGATACCCGATTCACTCGCTAATTTTCCTAATGTAGAATGCATTATTTTGCTAGCAGGGGAATACCCTATGGACTAATCCCTCCTGGGGCAATGCCTTGGCTGACTGTGTCCTGAACTGCAGGACTGTGCATATCATTGAATGTATGACTGTGTAAATGCATGAATGTATATGGAATTGGCACGTATTCTTTGTTTGTTCTCTTGTGTTATACATTGAAAATGGGTGCAGGAAGCAACAACAAAAAGAGCTTTAAAACTCATCTCAGATGATTCCAAAAAAGAACATTTGTCAGATAAATGCAGCAATACTAACACCCATATGATGAACAAGAGAGTGAAGTAGAATTCCAGATTCACAATGCTATCCATAAAGCAGCTGTAGTGGTTCCATCTGTATTCCATCTTTTTTATCTTCCATGAGACACCGCTCTATTCATGATTGTTTGCATAGGATATGGTGTAAGCATTACTATGTGTATCAGAAAAAGCTTAAAAAATTGATTGAATGACTTTTTTCAATATAGATTCTTTGTTATAGTGGTTGTAATGTTTGATGTGTGGTAGCACTGAGACCTAAAGGCGAGAGAAGATGAAATAACTGTCAGTTCTAAGGACAGCATGTTTATTGCCTGAGTGAACAATATAAAACTTTTACACCAAAGGCACAACAAAAAATACATGGAGGCCAACATATAAAAAGGCCACTGTTAAATGAGTAACCAACAGAACATTTATTTTATTTATTTATTTCTTTTACTTTTTTTAGTTTGTTCAAGGCTTCTTAATGTTATTGTCATGATTTCTATCTGAGGTGAAAGAAAACACCGCTACTGATTTTCATAGTTTAAAACACTCTCTCTGTCCTGCTAAAATGTTCACATTTCACCTAATGAGCCATATTTTAATGATGAAAATGCAGCTGGCAAGCATAGATTAAAAAGAGCCAAGTCCAAATCCATCATGTACATGAAAAATGTACAGTGCAATGGAAATTCCGTACCAATGTGTTGAATTTCTAATTTCAGATAAAGTGTTTTTAGAAAGTGTATAGAAAGTATATATACACATACATGCTTGGTTGACCAGTCAGTCCCTAACTACTCACTACTCACTAACAGCCCCATGCTTAGGAGTGTGATAATACTCCTAGAGTAACATCAACGCTTATTGCGTACTTAAATCACAACTTGAATTCATAGTATGAGTGTTGACTAATAGAGCTGGATATTTTGCTCAAGTAATTCTGGTTGGATTTGTGCTGAGTGGTAGAGCAGCATCCCATTCGGAAATGAATCCCACAAGCACAGTTCCAAAACTGCTTTTTTTGTACATAGCCATTGCAGCGCTAGCTTGAGAGAGCCTTCTCTCGCCGTTCAAAGGTGTTTGATATCTGCCCCGCGAAGAAGGCAAAACTGTCACTGAAAATAAATTAGTGAGCCATCCGTGTTTGTCACAGTGTTAATCAAGGAGACGATGGAGGTTGCGGAAAAGAGAGGTGGAGGGTTGGGAAGACAGAGTGGTGCACAGGAGAGAGAGATGGGGAAATGAAAAGAGAGAAAGTGTCGGATGAGGGCAGAAGAGGGACAGTTGCACTCAGTGACGGAAGAGAGGTAGGCCGGTCGTGGAACTCGCGTCACGGAGAGGGAAGGCTGGCGGACTGTCAATGGTGGCCATAAATCACATTATTATAAATGCACAGTTTTTAAGTAGTTCCATCAGTCACAACACTGCATGTTTCGCGTCATCCATTTTATTTCGTTTTATTTATTTCAATTTTCAAATCATTTCAGTGGGACATTACATTTTTTATTTGCATAGGATGCACCCTTAAATTGCTTAGATTTTTCTTAAAATGACATTTTACTGTAATTTGAAGGGCAGCTTTATGCTCAAGGATGCAATAACTGTGCCGGACGATAAAACGTTAGCCACAAGTCCATCAACCTAAAAACTGCAAAATAATGATTTAATTGGGAGATTGTGTTGATTAGGATGGGCACAGTCCTTTTCCTGCCATTTGAGTCTCCTGCCTGGCTCCCCTGGTGAACTGACACAATTACTTATTTAATATAGTTTAGCGTACCGCAGTCCCTGGGGATTTGAGAGGGATTCTTTCGGATTTGAGGTGATTATGGAAATCAAGATGGAATCTGTGGAATTTAGATGCCAGTCACATATCGGTTTGCTCCAGAAAGAGTGGCATTTGGATAAACCTTACTGCTGCTCTAGTTATCCTCAGCTTTTTAATTCTGATGTGAGGAAGTGTGTCTCGCTCTTTACATCTGATAAAAAAATCTCTTGCTCTCCTGTCCTTCTTTTAAATGTATTTATTTTTGATTAAAGCATTTCTTATGTAGTCAATAATAATAATAATAATAATAATAATAATAATAATATTATTATTCTTATTCTTATTATCGTTATTAGTATTAGTATTATTATTATTATTATTATGATTGTTATGATTATGATTATGATTTTGATTATTATTATTCATATTGTTATTATTAATAATACTAATACTAATAATAATAATAATAATAATAATATGGGCGATACGGTGGTGCAGTGGGTAGATTTAATAAATGTTGTACAACGATACCTTTTTGTATAACCTAATTTTCCACTTAAGGCTTAAGGAGAAAGTCCAAAGCCACTTCCTTGATGAGCGATAATTCGAAAATCATCAGAACAAAGCCTTTTCAGTTCAGTCACAGGGTAATCTAGAATATTTGCGTCCGTTTGTGATTCATGGAAGTCATATACTGTATTAAGGGAGAACATGAATCACCTGTTCCACCTGACTGCTGCAAACCCAATGGTAAACATCACTGATTTAGTGGGGCAATTGAAGGCCTCAGTATTAAATATAATTAATATTGCCTACACACGTCACACAAATTGGTATAAATATGCTATCACTTTGCTGGACGAAGGTAAAATACAAATGTGGATTCAGGAAGACAGCCGAACCAAGATTTTTTTCCCTCTGTCCCTCTGTCTCTTTTTAGTTTAACCTTTTGCATATAAAACTTTTACATGATGCTTTACCTACCTTCCTCAAGTCACTCCTGCAGCTCACCTTGGATCTGTGTTTATGTATGAAATTTAATTTGTAATTTTGAGATATGGCCTACCAGGGGAGTTAGCTTATTTGCATATCTCTTATGATTTACCCCCATGGCTCTGTTCAGAATTGAGAATAATGAGTTGTGAGACTGGCGACTCTCAGATTGGATTTGACCAATATAGGTCAGTGGGTTCCCCTCGGATTCCTCAACGTTGCACATCACTCCAGATTCCAGAGATTTCCTGTTGAGTGGAAGCAGTTCCTCTTGGGTCTCATAGTTATCTCCTCCTGCTACAGTACCCTGCAGAGAGCTCGCTGAGTGGTGGCAGTGCCAGCACTGGTTTTTTCATACTCCACCAAAGGGCTTCAAAACTCCACTCTCAGCTCTGCCACCCTTAAGCTTGATTTGCCCGAGGCAAAACTCCTATCTTCTTCTTACGGTTGTTACAGAGGGCCCTTCATGTTTAACACTTGCCTTAGGCGATATCTTTCAATCCTTCATCCTTCCTTCATGTAATAGTTAGCTGTGAATTTTTTTCCTACAGGAGGGAAGGTTATTTCTGAAGAATTCTCTAAAAGGTAGACCTGTTCATGTCACCTCTTAAATAGTTGAGTGAGGGCAATTGTTCTTGGTTGCTGCTGTGGTTCTGTTTTACAGAATACTGACAGAATCTCTGTACAGTGATATCCTGATCCTTGTCATATAGCATTTCAACTGGATTGTTGACCTGGTCTTGATTTTATTGTATCTTGCCCTCTCTGCAGTTGCTGCATAAATCATGGCAACATTCAGAATAGTGGTGCGGCAAATTAAGAATAGACCAATATAGAGTACATTTAATATTAGCAACTTACTGCCAAATTAGGTATTTTACAGTGCCCTCAAAATTTATTCGCACCCTTGATAAAAATGAGCCAAGAAGCTACGAAATAATTCTGGTGACGATCTATATTGCATGGTAAAAAAAACCTAGAAACCTGGATAATATTATTTTATATTAATGCACATGATCACAGAAAATGTTTGTTAATAACTAATAAAAGTTTAAAAAAAGATAAAACTACTGAGTGGCCTCTTATAGCTCCTCTTCCATTCAAACCACCATTTTTTGATCAGGTCCAATGCAAAATGGTTATTTATTTATTTATTTATTTATTTATTTATTTATTTATTTTTACTAAATCTCATGGTACTTGAAGTCAAATAGGTTATGTGTATTTTCTATTTGCACACCAGACACCAAGTAGCAGTAGAAGCACTGACAGCTTCAACAAGAACATGGAACTATAATGACATCTCTCATAGGCCTGAAGGGCAGAGTCAAGGATACAAACAAAAAAGCAAAACCTGCCACAATATCTTGATACAAAATATCAATATCTTTCAAATATAAATGGTAAAATACACAGAAATAATTGGATTACATATTTCAAATACATGTGTTTGAAATACTGCCAATCCAGATAGTGTCCAGATAATATATAGTCTGAGGTTTTTGAACACCAGAAAGCAGGGGTCACTCACAGATAATGCTGAAATTTATGATCACTTTTAACATTTCGCTTAATAACGTTTTTTTTTTTTTTTGTGCTGAAAAAACCTGGCCTTCGCTCAGAATTGTTAACCTTCAACATTAATTATGTGACCGTCGCAGTGATGCATGGGCATAGATATTAGAGACAGTCGTGATACTCCTTCAGTGCCTCACCTGTGATTTGAGCACTCAACCCCCGGGTGTAGAGGGCAGGGCCCTTGCTGCCTCTCCGCACTGCTGGCCCTAATGTGGATTCTGGGGGAGGCTGGCGCTGGTGAGGCCTGTACTCACAGAGAGCACAGCTTCACCTTCCAATTGGGGGTACATCTGCTGGCCCACGGGGGCTGGCCTCAAGCGACGTTGATGGATGGGCGCTGTCGCCCACTCTGAGCGTGCTCAGATTAGAGGAGGCCCAAGGAGAGGCCTGTCTGCTTTTGCCGAGGAGCTTGGTCCAATAAGATAATTTTTCTAATTAACCTGGAGAGCAGCGATGTAACAGCGATGTTGAAGAATATAGACTGCCTGGCTGTTTCTTTTTCAAGGATTGTGTTTTTCTCCCTGCTCTCAGAACTCTTGTCCTTGTCTATCAATTTGAAAGCTACAGGAAGCAAGTTTGGAGAAACACTGCTTATTATGTGTACACCTCAGCTTATGTATACAGATGGTATGTCAGGTATTTTGTTCGAATACTATTGATGTGGTTGAGAGGAAGTGACAAGGACATTTAGAGACACAGTGGTTACACAGTAAGGAAAACTGGACCAAAAAAGGTATTTTTCAGCCACACACATTTAGTACCTAAGGTACATGGGCCCTAATATAGAGTTTATTGTCAGATAAAGGCCCAGAATAAATAGGCTTCTATGCCACGTATCATAATATTAAGCAACTGGTTTCTTTAATGAACAAGAAACATTGTGTACAAACTGAATTTAGACTTTAGCTTCTCTTTGCTGTGGAGGCTCATGTTCATTTGATGAAAGGCATGGTATGCTCATTGCAAATCAGCCAACTCGCAAAATCGTGTCACGAGTTGGTTTTTTTTTCCACAAATTTTTACTTTGAAATTAGTGTCCAGTCTGTGAATCATAATGCAGATTGTGATGTTTTCTTTCAGCAGTACTCTGTGTACATAAATAGCCAGTAAATTACTCTGTGGACCACAAATGTGAAAGCTTTGGATAAAATACATTTAAAAGGCTGATTTTCTGATTCTTCTTTTCATGATTTGGTGGCCAGCCTGTTATTGTGCATGTGTGTGCGCACATGCATGTGTACGTGAGTGTGCGCATGCATGTGTTTGCATGTGTGTGTGTGTGTGTGTGTCTATGTATGCATATATACTTACATTGTACATGTTTATTTTTCTCAGTATATTTGACAGTGATTGGAATAATCAATTTAATACATGAATAAGACTCCATGATGCAGTTCCACTTTTCTGGGTAAGAATTAGAAAAGATATTAGATGTGTTACTGCAAGTCAAAACTAATTATAGACTCCTCATGTTCAGGGAGTGGAGCACAGTTCAGGATTTTGAAACCCCTGCCAGAGTATGGATGTAGAGTTTTAACTCTGAAGGGTTTGAAAATATTTTTGTGTTTTTAAAAAATAAATCTGATATAAAAATTGACAAGAAATTGGAGCTGTAAATTACATTCGGTAGGTTAATCTAATCTGCGATGTAATCTAAAATGCACTCTAACTGCTGATATAATGTTGCAAGCATAGCTTCTCTTGTATTTTATAATAGTGTGCCACTTTCCTAGCCATGCTTCAGTATTAAATTGAATTTCATGTGTGTCTTTTTTATCTTTTAAAAATGAGGCGGTAGGTTGTAACCACACCCCCATCCCACTCACCCATAACGATTATGTTTCCATATGCACCTATACATTGCTGAACATTCAGTATTCTGTGACTACTGCCAAGCAATCTAGCTGCACTACTAACCATGCCCTTTTGTTAACATTCCTCAATATTGTATAGATATTGTATGTATGTACAGTGCAGTATGTAAGTATTGGGAGTGTTACACAATGTTTGTTGTTTTGGCTCCAGCACATTGGATTTGAAATTAAACAATGAATATGAGGTAAAAGTAAAGACTGTTAGCATTAATGGTAAACCCTGCAGCAACTGCTCAGCTGTTTCCTGGTCATCTGAGTGTCTCTAGATAATGAGTTAATGCACAACAAAGCTAAAAAAAAAAGGTCTAGAGTTTATTATAGGTGTGGAATTTGCATTTGGAGTCTGTTGTTGTTGTTTCCCAATATGAGCACCAACAAAGTTTCAAGTGCCAGTAAAGCAGGCCATAATGAGGTGGGAAAATCAGAATGAATTAATCAGAGAGATATCCAAAACAGTGTGTATGTCAAAATAAACAGTTTGGTACATTGTTAAGAAGAAAAAACACACTGGTGAGCTCAGCAATACCAAACAACCTGGTTGGCCACGGAATATCACTGTAGTGGATGACCAAAGAATACTTTAAATTGTGAAGAAAAAACCTTTTTCAACTGTCAAACACCTTATGGACACTCTCCAGGATGTGGGAATATATTTGTCAAAGACTGAAATAAAGAGAAGATTACAGCAGCCTAACTTCAGAGGATTCACTGCAAGATACTAACCACTGGCAAGCTTCAAGAACAAAGAATTCACTGAAAAGTACATTAACAAAACTGTCGAGTTCTGGACAAAAGTCTTATGGATAGATGAGATGACTATTAACCTGTAGCAAAGTGATTGAAACAGAAATGTGTGGAGAACTGCTCATGACCCCCTTTATCTTTGAAACATGGTGGAGGTAGTGTTTTGAGACATTGAATGCAAAGGGTTTGCAACAAAGTATGAAATACAATTACTTGATTTAATACCATGTTCATTTTTCCAATTACTTGTGGTCCCATAAAATGGGGGGACTAAGTATACCTAGTGATCCAATGATCCTTTCTACCAGGATCACTGGATATGGATGTAAATACTCTTAAATTAAAGCAAACATTCTGCACTTTACCCTCATATTCATTGTCTCATTTCAAATCTAATGTGCTGGGGTATGAAGCCAAAACAACAAAGAATTGTGTCACAGTCCAAATACTTACAGACTGCACTGTATATATAATGCAGCGAGGGGTGCTGTCATTGAGGGGTGGTATCCATGGAACACACCACTCTTCGATTACAGCGCCCCTCAATGCATTATACTATTATCAGCAGTACTTTGTCGGCTTCAAATAAAGGAGCCTGATACCTTTAAACCAGTGATTACACTTAACCGATTTCCACTTACTTCCCTCAATTATGAATAAAACAATAAATTATTTTAATAATCAGTACCCCCGTGCCCAATTGTTTTCATTGCATTCAGCAGATGCTCTTATCCAGAGCGAGTTACACTGATTGTAGTTTTACATATAATCAATTTATATCGCTGGATATTTTTACTGAAGCAACTTGGGTTAAGTACCCTGATTAAAGGCACAGTAGCAGCACCACAGTTGTGAAGTGAACCCAAATCATTCGAGTTACAAGCCCAGTATTTTGCCTTGCAGCTGAATTCACTGTCACAATCTCAACAATAAAGCAAAGAGAAGCATGTGTCTAACATGTGATGTCAAGCTGCTGCTTCTTTTGGCACCGCAGAACACAGGATGAACTTGAACAGTGAGCTAGTGCAAGACACTTCATACACAGCTCCAGCAGCACACTGTACCAATGTCCAATTGACAGCAGGGCTGCTGTTGAGAGATGAGACATAGTCACAACTCACCTGGCAGGGCACCCCATTTTCCTGCAAACACATGATGCAGGAATGAAGTGGGATGAACGTAACCCTCTCCATGTAGGTAATGATAATATGAAACTGCACATTCAAGGTTAAACCAGCAGGTGTGCAGAAGAGCTAGAATCTAAATACAGGCCCTCAAGGACAATGCCTCATGGTGCAGCTCAATATTTAGAAGAATGTCTCTCTCTCTACGTACTTTCATTTTTGGTTATCTGCATCTCTATAGTTACATTTTTGGTTCTGTATGTTTTTTTATTACATTTTTACAATGAAAGTTTTCCTAAAAAAGTTTGGTTTCTAACAGTACTCTCTTAAACATACTGTTGTAGGCTGTAGTATGACAAACATTATGGATGAAATCCACTTGCTCAATGACCTGGCGCACAGGCATTTTCTCATAAATCTAACTAACAGAATTACTGCACAAAATGCCAGTGTGCCTCACATGCAACATATTTGCGTAAAACCAGATATTCAGCAGAGATTGAAATTCCTCTTTCTAAAGTTTTTTTTCAAGAATAGCATCAATAAAGACTTGTGTACAAGTAAGGATTTTGCTATATGTGTGACTCATAGTAAATCCTATTTACAGATAAGATCAGTTTTATTGTGTAGCCATGGGTCTGCTAAAAATGAATGCTGAACACTAGTGAATGTGTTTGTCTGACGGGGCTTTATAGGCACAGAAATAAAAGTACTATTCAAAAAAAATATGAATGGAAAACCTCTACAGCTCTTACATCAGAAAGCAGCATATACTTGAATGTCAATTTATGCACAAATGTATATTTTTACAAAATAGGAATTTCCATTGGCATCAATTACAAATGGTGAGGGGGCATACATAAAACAGACAAAATCTCAGCTCGTTTAATTCAAAAACCCTGGAGAAAACATGCACCTCAAACTTATTTTTCACATAGAACTTGTCAGGAAACTGTTACTACAATTGTTAATTCACAAAGGCACACACACATATGCACATTCTCAACAGTTTTGCTGCATGTTTATAGAAAGCTAATTATTATTGAAGCATAATGGATATTTAATTAATCAAGAAACTGACTATTATACTGAAGAATTTGAGATCTGGTCATAACTGGGGATCACATTACGGTAGTTTTGGTTTTGCAAAACCTTCTTTCACAAATAATTGAGGCAATGCAGAAATTCAGAAACTATTAAAACTATTCATTTTTAAAAATGAATGCAACATTAACTTCAGTGACATTATTTTATTCATGCTGTTCTGTGAGGAATAGTGAAGCAGTACAGCATTTGATTGTTTACAATGAGATACAGTTTCTGAAAAGTTTTGCTTTAAATGTGCTTCACAAAGTTTATTCTAAAGATATTATTTGTGCACATGATTGTTGCTAGTTCAATTCTTTTCAGTGTTCTCCTTATTCATTGATGGATGTATTATCTCACAAAATATAGTATGGTATTTTTTTTCACTTTATATAAGAAGAAAATATCACAGGAAGTCTTATCAATATGTTTCTATTTCTACTTCAAAACATTGAGTATGGCAAAAATGTATAAAACAAGACTTTCTTTGGTCTGACTGAGGGCAGGGAGAGCCAGAGAGCTGAGCACAGAGCAGGATGTCAGCAACTCCAGCTTGTCTTTCATGTCTTTCTGGCCTGAGTCTGAGACATCTTAACATTCTGTGGTGAATGTCAATGAGCAAAAAGCAATCAATACCATGATCTCAATCTACAGTAAATACAGGCAATGCAGAGATTGTGTGCATTAAAAGACAAAGATAGAAGATAGACTTTCTGCATGAAGCTAATTGAATGTCTTTTCAAGGTTACTACCATGTCATCCTGAAGATTTATCTTTGCGCTTATCTATGAGTCTAAGTAGAGGATACCAGGAGGCGCTGCTCTCATGCAACTCATTAGTTCTGAGTTTCTACATTGTTTTGGTATGTATGACAAAGGAAGTGAAAATCAAAAATTATGTTTGCACTCAATGACAAGTTTCTCAGTTCTGCCGACAGTATGCTGTGTGTAAGGATTTTCTCAAGTTCCTTTAGGCACGGCTGCACTTGGCAGGTGGTCAGACAAGTTGCCAGTGACCAGCAGCACATATCAATGGTATGGAAATATTTTTAGACAGAAGGTGCAATGAATGTGTGGTGTGGAGGATTTTTTTTTTTCATATAAAAACATTAAACATTTTAAATAATGGAGCAGCAGGATGTTGATCTACTGGAAATGAAAAAGGTGCAGCTTTGGGGAGCCAATTTGACAAATATTATTAATTTTACAGAGAACCTAACCACCCTTCATAAAAGGGGCCTACTTTGATGCACTACATTAATGCATTGTTTAATAAAGACAAATAGTAATTCAAGCTGTTAGAATTCATAAATCATTTATGAAAAATTATGTCATTCCTGTCCTCTCACATCTCACAGCTAGCTCCTGATCAACAGCAGACATCCATGACACCTGTCCATGTCCCACTAAATTGCAAAAAAGAAAACAACCTAATACCCCATTTTCCGGCTCTTGCCTTCAACGGAATCATTTAGGCTTAAGGCGTCTGATGATGCTATCAGTGTTCTCACCTGTTGATAGTGGCTATTTTCACAGCTCACTGGATTAAATGTACTGCAATGAGTAGGCTCTTTCCAGAGTGTTTATCACTGTGAATACTGCCTTTACTGATGCAGTACTTCTTTCTGAATTAAGAATCTTTTATTGATTTTTTTACTATTTGACTGCACTGAAGAAAAAAAAAAAACTAAGTAAAATTCACTTTTTTGCCTTTGCAAAAGAACTGAAGCCAGTCTTCTTTTTTCCTTCCCTTTACACCAACCTTGAAAGGCAAAATGTGCTCCATGGCATTAAAGTTAATATCCCCCGATTTATCGCGCTACGCATTGAAGCTGACAATATAAAGCTGACCACTGCACTGAAGCGTGTCAAGTCCTGGATGAAGGGACTTTATTACAGATAATGAAGGATTCTGTAAAGCTCGAGCTTGTTTTATTACAGCTGCAGAGGCTGCCCATGAAACACGTGGACAGATAACCTCAGAGACAGCCTGTAAGCCATCTTTAATACATGCAGTTCTCATTCGCTAAGAGAGCAACCCATGACAGATACTGGCCTTTCCTCTGTTTAATGGCAGTGTCTCATCCCAGTCACAGAGACGGTCTAGAGTCAAATGTAGTGAGAAAGAGCATCTCCTAAAGTTAACCCTGCTGCAGAGACAGGCACTGTGATAGGGCGACTGATTTCAGTGTATAATGGGCTGATGTTAGGCTCTATTGTGGTTCAGCTGAACTGTGCTCCAAGAACAGACAACTAATAGAGGCATCCTGAAGCAGCCCTAGCACTGTTTTCCCAAAGGCAGTAGCAGTGACATTTTGTTGGCAGGATTTAGTAAAAGTAGATGGCAATGGACACAAATTCCTTGCCATCAAAATGAAAGTTAAAGAACCGTTTGCAGTTTTTCCAAATGCTTTCTGGAAGCATCTTCTTGTTCTATTTAGGCAAAATAATCCCTGTTATGGGCCACCTGCTTTACCCATGCGGCTGTAGGCTGATATTGCGATCAAAGTGACATGACCAATGGGACCTCAACAATTTATGCATGGTCTACATCATTATCTGTCAGTCATGTTCTGTCTGGACATTGGTCCTTGGACTTCCATGTTCACAGCAAGACTGAAGATACAAACTGCTGCTCAGCTATCAGCTTAGGGGTGGAGTCAATTCCAGCTGTATCAACATATGATGCTGATAAAGCAAGATACCAGGCCTCCCCTTCAGGCAATCTCCGTCCAGTCACTGCTTGAATGAGAGTGCAAGAGATCACCTGAATAGTGTTGTCCCAGCGACTGCTAAGCTGAGCTAGCAAGTACCAATCCAGACCAGATTTGGTATTTATCTGCTTCAAAGCCATTATATTTACTGTCGGAATGGTTAGTCATGCCCCCCCCCCCCCCCCCCCCCCCCCCAAACACACACACACACACACACACACACACAAAACAAACCTTTACTTTCTTCATCTCATCCAATCTCTTCTGTCACATTAATGCTGGACATGGTTGTGATTGCCATAAGAGAACAAAACTGACTTTAACTTTTATGTTTTTAGTTTTTTTCCCCATCAATGCAACATCTTACATACATGCAGCTATTGCACAGGACGATTGCTCATCTTTTACAACAGCTGTAGACAGACTGCAGCCACCAAATTCACCATAGGAGATACTATTGCACAATGCGGCAGGAGTATTCTGGAGAATTAACTCTTCGTTCAGCGGCCATGGAGTGCCACAGTAAATTATTTTTGTACAATGTAGATGAAAGAAAAATGACTAGACAGTGTCAGGAAGTTTTATAAGCTGGTGTATTAATTACCAGTGTTTTATATTAAATTTTAAGAGGCATTTAGATATTCAAATCTTAGTACAATGATTTGAGGCTGGCCACAGTGTGTACAGATTCTATAGACTAACCAGATGGTCAGCTTCAGAGTTTTGGGTTTCTCCCAAACTACAGGTGGTTCCAGTACATACTAGGAGTTCCTGGTTCTATATTAGAATATATGAATATTCACAAAGAAGAGTGCCCAAGAACACGTCCCCTCAGACCATGTTTTCTGTAGTGATGGCCCTTCATTGATATTCATAAGATATATAAAATTGGAAAGTTCCAGCTTCAGTAAAATAGAGGCTTAACTTGCAGGAACGCAGAGATGACCATCTGGTTTGTCAATAGTGTACTTCACTGAGTAACTTTGAAATGCAATTTCCTGATGACTTATAGGAAATAAAAAAGAGATTATTGTACCACCATAAGGACTAAGTGGAAATATACTCTGATGAACACTGTGTTTACAGGTAGTAATAAACCTCTGTTAGGGGACCATTTGAGAGTTCAAGCCTAAATTGTACTGCTTTGTACAATTAAAAACATAAGTGGAAATGCCCAAATAGTCAGCTTGCACACTTGGGGTTGAGCTTCGGGCATAAGTCAGAATAACTGGTAGTTTCAGAAAAAAGGTGGAAGGAAAGGTGAGGGAAATTTCAAGGTGAAATTATAAGAACAATGTACTTACAACTAATAACACTACTTATGACATGATCAAATAGTCTCACTTATACTGCATAGTCAGTTAATAAAAACATGTCTGGTGAAATGATTGTGGGAAAATTATTGGTAGTTGAGTAATGCTGGAGACTATTGCCAAGCAGATCAGTAAATCTGACATATTGACATATAATTTGTGTCTGTAAAGCCAAACAAATAGTGAACAAATATGCCCTTAAAAAGCTTGATAGGTAACTCCCTTGCCTCCCTTTACAGTATACACCTTAACATAACCTTCTGCTCTGAACATCTGGCAACATTATGATCTAATATATTTTCTATACATTTCCAGGTGGATGTCATATTTACATTGTAAATAATTGGCTGTAAATCTACAGTGAATTTGTGGCTACTAGTTGCTGTACTTCTACATATTGACAGTAAATTACATTACATTACATTTATTTGGCAGATGCTATTATCTAAAATGATGTACAATAAGTGCATACCAAAAGTCATTGGAACAACTACAAAACACAGGGCCGCTAATGTACAATATTAATGTACATATTATGTAACAGTTATCCATAGCCATGAACACATTGAGTCCAGTTCACACAGCATAGGCTAGGTAAGAACATTATAGTAAGTCAATGCAACATGCTCCTTGAAGTCCAGCTGGTCATCCAGGACCACTCCCAGGCTCTGTGCAGAGTGAAAGGTAGTCACTGTGGTTCGAGCTTCAGGTGATGCCTGGCTATCTATGTTGAGATGTCAGCCAGGCAAGCAGATATTCTCTCATTGACCTGTATGGCAGAGGGAGGGAAAGAGAAGAAGCGTTGTGCATCATCAGCATAATAGTCATAAGAGAAGTCATACAGTATGAATTAAAGACTGAACTAAGATATTTAGTGTAAATGGAGAACAGTAGAGGCCCCAGTACAGATCCCTGTGGGACTCCTGTAAAAAGGGTATGAAGTGCAGAGACAGACCCCATCCAGGTCACCTGGTAGGATCTATTTGCAAGATAAGAAGCAAACAAAGAGAGGGCAATCCCAGAAATGCCCATCACAGCCAAAGTTGAGATGAGTAGTTGGTGGTTGACCGTATCAAATGCTGCAGACAGGTCTAGGAGGATCAGGACAGAGGAGACAGATAAGGCTCTTGCAGTTTCTGCAAGTGCCTCCATCATAGCCAGAAGGGGAGTCTCTGTTGAGTGCCTGGTTTGAAAGCCAGTCTGGTGAGGGTCAAGCAGGTTGTTCTGATGGAGAAAAGATGATAATTGATTAAGCACTGCTTGTTCAAGGGTTTTGGACAGAAAAGGTATAAGTGATACTGGTCGATAGTTCTTTAAGTCAGAGGCATATAAGGTAGGTTTCTTAAAGATTGAGGAAACACGAGCCACCTTAAAGTCAGAAGGAACATGGCCACAGGCAAGGGAGGCATTAATGATGGAGGACAGGTAAGGAAGGAGCTCACCGGATATAAGACTGGAGGACTTATATTACAATGAAATGACAACAATGTACTGTGATTTCACAGTAAATGAGATTTAGCTGTATGCTAATGTAGAATTACAATAATCAACTGTATCTAATTTATAGTAATCCCCTACATTTTCACATATCAAAAGTAAAAGTAATGTTGAGAGACACATTGGGAATTTAGCCAAGACACCAGGGAATATATACATATTGACTGAACATACGTAAGTGTATACTGACTGTACATGCATACATGCATATGTGCATAGTATGTGCTTAACAAACTGGCAAGCACTCTTCAGTGTGTCACAATATCTAATGCAGTATGCTAAAATATAAAGGATGAAACATGAATGTTAAGTCCAATATGGAGATATGAATCTCTAGAAAGCTCTGGCTCCTCAGTTTAATTTGCTGTGTTTCTGTGCTCCATTGATTTAGTAAATGTGGGTGCTGGCTGAGGAATGCTATCACAGATAACAGGGATGGAGTCTCCATGGTTCAGGCAGCTCCTCTCTCAGCATGTCTGAGCACATTTCTGTATTCAAGAAGCCAGACAGACCAAGCAGCAGCATCCACATTCATGGAGCCCATACAGCTCAGTGTATTGCTGTGATTCACAATTATGTTCAGGGAGTTGTGTTAAAGGTAAAAAAAACAAACATATTATCTGATGTTATTAAGAAATCAATAATAAAATAGCCATACAGTTGCAAATTGTAGCAATCATTCAACTGTGCTCAAAAGCCCCTAATACTAATAGGTTTGGAGTCATGCACTGAGGACCAGTCTTTGACAATTCTGCACCACGCTACAAGTAAACTAAATTTAAGAAAGAATCTAATGTCTCACAAGCCTGCCCTGTGCCCTGGACCTAACCCTATGTGTGTGTGTGTGTGTGTGTGTGTGTGTACCATAACTGAACTGTGCTTCATCAAATATGCTATGCTAGCAAGCATTTTCTCAGAGACACATTCAGCCAGACACTGTTTCTTTTCTGCTGCAGCTTGGAACAGGCAGACTGCAGAAGATTGCACAAGGTGTGAAATACCTCTTTGACTGAAGCCCTTCTTCCCTCAGCAAAGCTATGGTCCCTTGTACATCACACTGTGGGACTCCGAACTGCAACGGACACTGGCATGGTCAAGATTCTGGACCATGAGAAGCATCACTGTGTCAAGGGTTAGTGCTTTAGGCAGATATGCTATGCCAACAACATACCAAAAATAATTCTACAATCTAACACATTTATCTGAGTAACACACCGAAGGACAGATGTATTTTAAGATGTGTATTACTCTACAGTCACCTGGGGAAAAAATTCAGTTGAACATTTGAAGAAATCACCATGTAGTTAAGACCTGGTTAACACAGGGGAGCAAGTTTCACCCAGTGTGACAGAAGCATGAAACTGGTAGCAGTTTTTTATTTATTTTAAATGAAACCCCTGAGATACCAAAAGGTTGTTAGCTTAATTCTGATGGGGCTTTGATGGGGCTATGTATTACTTCCTGTAATATCACCATTTTATGGAACAGCTTTGCTTCTGAACTGTTGAGTAAAGCCTTTAGTTCCTTTTGAACTCAGATGCAAAGCTAAAATAGTTTGGCCATGGGGTGTTTGCTAATATAGGCTAAGCTGACAAAGAGTGATTAGTACTGGATAACTTTTTAATCCAAAAAGTGAAGATTATCCTTGTAAAAAAATTACAGTGATGTCTGTGTGTGTGTGTGTGTGTGTGTGTGTGGGCATGTATTACTATCTTTGTGAGAACCAAATGTCCCCACAAGGATAGAAAGATGAGGGAAATTACGCAAGGTGGGGACCTTTTGCTGCTCCCCACAAGTTCAAGAGGCTGTTTTACGGTTAGGACTTAGGGTTATGGTTAGGGTTACAATTTTAGGTTAAGGTTAGGGTTAAGGTTAGGCATGTAGTGGTTGGGGTTAGGGTTAGAGGTTACAGAATGAATGTAAGTCAATGGGAAGTCTTCACAAGTATGGCAATACAAACGTGTGTGTGTGTGTGTGTTTGGTATTTACATCCATATCAGGTGATACATGTAGGAATAACAGCCTATGCATAGTCCCCGGAATTTATGGTAGCAAATGGTCTAGAGTTGATTCTCAGTATGGAATTTGAATGTGGAGTCTGTAGTTGTTGTTGTAATTCGACATGAGGACCAAATAAGTGCCAGTGCCAGTAGAACAAGCCATCATTTGGTGTGTCAAAATGTTTGGTATATTGTTAAGAAGCAAGAACACACTGGTGAGCTCAATAATAGCAAACTGCATGGTAGGCCAAGGAAGATCACTATACTGGATCACTGAAGAATACTTTCAATTATGAAGAAAACCCCCTTTTTGACTATTGAACATCAAGAACACCCTCCAGGATTTAGGGATGGATGCCCCCTGCGAGATTCAAGCCACTGGCATGTACAGTATGTGTGTATGTCCTCCACATGCCAATTTCGCTGTACTTTCCTCTCTGTCTGTCGGTGTGTCAGTCTGTCACATTATTCATTGTGATTATTTGCCTTCACAGCTCAAGAGTAAAGCACACAGATTGGCTTATGACGATAATTATTATACGGCGTTCTGTTGGTTTGAAGAATTCCATGATTTTACATTTTCAGATATTTCACATACATTCGAGTGCGCGCACACACACATATTTTGCACACACACACAGACACACAGTATAACTGATAGAGATCACACTTCTGAACAGAGGCTGTTAGGACATGAGAATATATATATTTGCAGGACTCTTCCACAAGTAATTAGTGTTTTTATGTTCCAGTGAAAGTAATTTTCACCTCACGTAATTTGAATTAAATATATTACTTTGGCAGCAAGGAACTCTATTCTGCCTATTCCTTTGCTTTTGCGAGTTAAATTAGCCTAATGACCATCTCTTTGTTGCTGTAAAATATAATTAGGCCTTATCTGTGACACCTTACAATTGATAGCACAGAATGCTTTGCTACTTAGGTGAAATTATTCCTTTTTCTTTTAGTATCCATAAACATCCAAGCACGGGACAGTATTATAAAACAGTATTTGTTGGCTATAATAAAACCATAGAACCATACTATCATAAATGTGTGGCTTTTATTTTACCCTTCCTCAATTTAAAACAAAAAGAAATTCTCTGAATAAGTCAGGATTTCTTGCTGATCAGTCATTACATATAACATTACCACATGATTGACAGCCACTGAAATAAACAGTATTTTGTAAAATACTTTTAAATGGTACTATTTACTAATATTTTCAATTCAATGTAGACATTTTCATTATATTACATTACTGGCATTTAGCAGATGCTCTTATCCAGAGCGATTTACACAACTTTTTACATAGCATTTACATTGCATCCATTTATAGTGAAGCAATGCTTGCTCAAGGGTACAACGGCAGTGTCCAACCTGGGAATTTCCTGTGATTTTTCCCTGATACTTTACAATTAATGTTAGGTCTAATGACTTAAAAATAGAAGTACATGACTGCATTATACATGACTGAATGACAAATTAGAGATTTGTTTGGGAACAATGTCTATTATAGTATAACTCTGGCCAGGCATTTACATTTGACATGTTTTATGTAATGTACCGCATACATGCAAGTATTTTGTATGCCCAGCACAGAAATCCTCCCGTCAATGATGAACAGCCTTTCTGTTAATCAGATCATTTCACATCTTTATTAAAAATGTTGCTTTCTGAATATTAAAGTTCTCTATTTTTTTGTTGTTTGTTTATTGCCTTATTTTTGATAATATGCAATAAGAAAAAAATCTTTTATTTCTTTCCTGTGTACATTTTTCTGTGCTTAATGTTTAATTATTCCAAAAATAAAATACAGTATTTGGGAGGAACATTTCATGTTTAGTTCTTTGAATAGCTCTTTTCCACAGTAGATATTTCTAAAGCAATGAATGTTTAGATATAAAGACATATTTGGTGCCTACGAGCGGCCTACTGAGACAGAATTTTGTTTGCAGGTTTAATATGAGTGCGACACCACTACCAGTTAAAGGGCATCCAAACTGCACTCAAAAACAAATGCGTTTGCAAATCAACAAGCACACGTCTGACCCGAACACAGCAGGGGAAATAATTACCCGACACATGACGTAAAACACATAATCAATAGCAGCAGCATGTTAATTAGGGCTGGCCTGCATGTGACGGTGCTAATGGTGATTTTGTTAATGAAGTCATCTCCCCTGACTATTCGGAAATGGATATTAATCAGAGGCAGCTCATCAGTGCCATCAGGGCACATAAGAACTCAGCAAGGACACAGGTTCTGAGGGATCCCGCTCTTAATGGAGAGGCCCCTTGCGGTCTTGGCATCTTCACGACATTTTTATCCTTGCTTTCACCCGTCCTTCTTTTATTTTTTAAGTGGGGACCAGTGGACTGCAGGGAGCAGCCAAGCTGAGCAGAAACAACAGTCCTAGTCCATGGCAAGCAATGCTTGTACCTTTGAACAGTGCATAATGCCATCTATTCTGTTGCTTGCTCCCTCTCTCTGTCATTCTCTCACTCTGTCTCATTGGCTATAAGTCAAGTATCTCAACTATTTAGTATCCAGGCCCTGCACAGCAAGAGTTCAGCCAAAGTAGGACAGGTGGCATCCCATTGAGGGGCAGGAGGATGGACAGAGCAAAATAAATAAACAATTCTCAGCTCCACATTTACATATGCATCTACTATTGCCTGTCACAAAGAACTTGTTATTTGTTGCAGACAATATTTACTTTGTTAATGTTTGTCAAAACAAAATCTCTCTGTATGTGTGTGTGAGTATGAAAAGCCTACATCCAATATCTATTAAAAACTTCACTGTAGATGTGTTTGATTGAAATGTTTACACATTATTTCTTGTTTTGTTTTGTTTAACGTATTATTTCAGTTTGCCTTGTAATCACATCTGCTAGTAATAGCAATTAACATGTCTTTAAAGCAGGTGTGTAAGGAGCAGGAGGGAGGTCATTTTGTAAGAAGAAGGCTTGAGGCCTGTGGAGCGTACAGAGGATGGTGCAACAAACTAAACACATCCAACAAGCTGTAGTTCTGTGAGGAAAAATCCTTGTTAATGAGAGAGGTCAGTTTGGAATAGACAAACTTGTTCAAGCTAACAGAAAGGCCACAAATGCTCTTTACAACAACGGTGTGCAGAAGGGTATCTATGAACTCACAACATGTCAAACCTTGAAACAGATGAGCTCACTCACCACCTCACTTTGTTAGTCCCATCTGATGGTAAACCAAAAACCGAAAACAAATTACCCACTGCAGTACAAAAAATGTAAAGAAAAAAAAAAAAACGTTTTATTTCTTTTCAATTCTCGTTGAGAAATGGCAAAATGAAAAACTGACTCGTTTTTTTTTGTCGCCCAATCAGTGCCTGACCTCACTAATGCTCTTCTTGCTGAATGAAAGCAAATGCCTGCTGCCGTGCTCCAATATCTAGTATAAAGCCTTCAAAGAAAAGTAGAGGTTGTTATAGCAGCCAAGGGTGGACCAATATCATATTAATTCCTGTAATTTTGGATGATATGTTGGATGTCAGGGTTCCACATACATTTGGCCATGTAATATGACTTAAATATGCATATTACCTCGTCTGCTGATCTTTTTCCATGTTGCTTGTGACATAGTCACGCCTGTAAACGAGCTAAGAATTTACAGCCTCTTCTTCGATCTAATTTTTTGTCTGGTACACTGTGATGAGGCAGTCAAGCAAATCAACACCAGCCACGTGCTGGTTGTATTTATTCACCACAGCTGGACAGAGGACTTGGGCAACTGACTTTCTTTCCGTTACCACCTCTCCACTGCGGTGACTGGGTGTGCTGCGATTTAAGTGCTGAGCAAGGTCGCTGACTGTTTGTTGTACTATTTCACAGCATAAAAACTGATATCGTTTATCTGTGCTGTTTTTTACTGGGAAGCCCCATGGCCAGCTTTTCTGAGGTCATTATCTGTCATCATATTGTTGGCAAATAACCTTGTTCGTGTGGACTGTTCCAAGGCTGTGGATTACCTAATGAGACATCTGCAGCTGTAGTGGCATGCTGCAGAACCAGTTGTCAAAGAACAGTTTTTAGTTCTTATTTTTGGTACTGGATATGCCATCAGAGCCAGCTAACACCATCAATTTGTAACCCTATTTTTTGGGTTTCATAGATATGTATTGCTTTAGTCAATTTCTCCCTTTGAATGGGATCATTTGCTCAACAATAATGTTCTATCCTGCAATTGGAATTACATATAGTTTTGACACAAGATGAGTAATTAAGGGCCAGATCTTATGCAGCTCATCAAAGTTTCCATCTTCTCTGCCTGGCTGAGCCTTGTTGTCCCTGAAATGGAGGTATCATTTGATGGCCTCCCACCTTGTCAAAGGCATTGTGTCTGCCACTTGAGCAATTCTGCTCGATGAAGACCTATACATTTGAATTGCTGGCAGTCCAAACAGGGGTGTGTACAGTACACACTCAAATAACTGCTCTAGCTCTTAGACTGTGAGGTTAAGTGGTGCAGGTCTCCTGAAAAAAAGCTGATTAAAGTATTGCAGGGGGGATGAAATTGCACCAGATTTTGGAAGAGACTCATACTACTCAGGATATGCCTGGGAGGGGGTGTCGTGGCATGTTTTCCACCATGGAAATTGGGAAGGGTTTTCATCCTCAAGCGGGTCCTCTGGCCATTCATCCTTAGATCCAACAGAACCCCCCCACACCACATGATTTCACACACCTTTTCAACAGCAGTGCTGCTGAAACATTGGTTCTAGTTTAAAATAATAGCAATATTTTGTGCATTGAAGCTTGAGAGTGCAGCAGATTTTCTTTCACAACAACAAAAGAAAACAATCAGAGGATAAATAACAGATAATAATTAATCTGAGGAAAACACCCCATCTGAGTGAAGAGGAAGAAGCCCTGCCTGGTCTTTTTCTAAAGCACCAGACAGGTGCTTCCACTTAGCAGGCCACGCCCCTTCGGCCTCACCTCGGCCAGCACATCACCTAAGAGAGAGAGAGATCTTTTGATATATTATGCTAATTTCCCTTTAACTTGCCAATAGTCTGGTTGCCACAATTTCTAGTCATATGAGTCACTATGCCCTATATAAGATAACAAACTGAACATCTTACACAATGCACACATTTAATATTTAGTTCTTGATACGATCTTTACTGAAGCTGCTACATGACTTTTTAATCAGTGTCAGTCAAAAAAGAGTGCATGTTTTGTGGTCATTACAGTTAGAAGGCAAAGTACATTGCAGAGTACATTGTGTACGTACACCATGCAGATATCACCACATCAACTGTCCAGTTAAAAGGGCCTCAGTACTTCCTTAATCAAAACACAGATCCAAAATTCAGCAATCACTTACGTGAAGGAATAATATTGTGTAAGGGTAAGATAAAAATGTAATGCTTGCTTAAATTTGTTCCTCACAGTTAAGCATAAAGTACTATTCCACTTAAGCTAAATGCCCCTTTAGTGTCGGAGCTGTGAACACTGGCCTAAAGTGCTGTCTATTTGCTATTGCACTAATCAAGTCATCAAGTCCCACTGTTTCTCGGTCTTTCCTTTCTTTCAGGAAGAATAGATCCAGTTCAAACATAAGAACTATTTAAAGGAGATGTATGATAATATCTCCTGGATTCCTGGGTAATTGAGTCCCTAACAGCGAACACTGATGTTGGCATTGCAACTGTCACATGCTTTCTTTGCTGTTTGCACCACACATGCTGCTTTGAAAGCAGACTTTGGATTGCTCCTAAGTTGCCTTCTCAATCAGTGGAGCTGCATTGTAAAATAATTATTCTGTCGTTAATAAATTGTTCCTCTGAATGCATATGCTTATAGCAGCCTGTCCTCTGTCTGCCTATCCATGGTAAGAATATTTGTAAAAATAAATAAATAAATGAAATTCAACAACTGACTAGAGAGACCGTATCTGTGGGGGAAAAAAAATTAAATGTGACTCCATCAATCAGAAAATATAATAGATAATTACTTGAAAGTAATGAAGTGGGAGTGCAAATTAAAATCCAAACAGAAGTTAACATTATTTCACATTACATTACTTTCACTTGAAGTAACTTCGCAGCACAGAAATACAAACTTTTCAGTAGTGAATCAACACTGATAGAGAACATTTCCCTCTGATAGAGTCGATTTGAGCCTGATTGGATTCTGTTGGTGTTAAAGAAACACAGAGTGTTACCTTATGGACTTCATAATGGAATGCAGAAAGTTACAAGTGCGGTAGTAAGTGACAGAAATGACTGTGCCATCTGTACTGAAGAGATTGTGGAAGCCATGGGAAGCACTGAAAGGACTCAAAGATGGCACAGAGAGATAATAGAGGTGGACCCAATACAGAGCCTTGGGGTACTCGGATAATGAACAGAAATTACAACCTCTCCAGGACACCCGATAAGTGCGATCAAAGAACAGGTGGCCCTGGTATGAGCAACCCCAGAGATTCATAGATCAAGAAGAGTTGAAAGAAAAATGAAGTGATCAAATGCAACAGAAATAGTAAAATTAACACTGGGGAAAATGAGTAGATAAAGGAATTTTATGAGAGAGAAAGAGAGAGAGAGAGAGATAGAAAGGCTTGTGGTGATGCACTGAGGCAGTGCAGGTTCCCAGAGCAGTTATATTTCTGTAGTGCCTTCCCAGTTCAGGTAACACTGCCTTACCCTGGGAAGCAAAAGTGTTTTAGAAACTTATTATCAGCTCTCTGCCTGTCTGCACCTCTTGTACCTCTGCAGGCCCAGACAATAAGGTGATGAAGACCTCAGTTCCAGCTCAGCATGTGTCTCCATCTGGTTGCTCCAGCCACAGTGACAGGGCGAGAACTCAGTCATGGCCTGTGGTTTCTTGCTCAATAAGATGCACTCCGCAGACATGAACATGCAGGTGATGAAGACCTCGGCTCCGACTCAGCGTGTCTCCATCTGGCTGCTCCCGTCACACTGACAGCGTGAGCAACATCTGCCGTCTGCCACGGCTCCTCCCAGTGGACCTCTGGGCCACGTGGAGTAGCAGTCGCAGTGGTGGGTCTTCAAAGTTGTGGTGGAAAGTTTGTTTTGTTTAGCAGCAAATATACATGAGGTGAACTTTTCAATGGATGAAGTACATGCTGACTACCCATTAGGAACCATCTACATACATTAAATGTTTACATTTAAAAACTGGAAGAAAAATTGGTACAATTTTTTTTATTTCAATGTAGAACCCCTTGTAAATTAAGTGTTATTTTCTCATGATTATTCTGTCAGGTTGATACAGGACCATTCAAAGCATTAATCTCATGTTGGAGTGGAAAGAAACAGTTTAATTTTGTAAAGTGACAAATTTCCATTTAAGGTGCACAAACTGCTAGACAGTTTCACTAAGATTCAAGGTAAAAAAAAAAAAAAAGCCACAGAGTAAGGGTAATTTACAGCTGTGTGGATATTGTAGCTGTTCATTAATGACAGTTTCAAAATCACTGTCATCTAGGCTGTTGTAATCCTTGGTGCTATAGAAAGGTGGTGTTAGTGGGCTTCTCTTAAGAACAGGGCCCTTAGAACTGAATCATGTGTTATAGGACTGTCATTTAAAATTCATATTCTCTTGTTTTTATTATGTATTATTATTTTTATCAGTCATGTTTTATTTATATAATTTACATAGTCGAGTTAGTATATTTGTCATTTTTCGTTCGTGGATAGTTATTCTGTTGTATGCAAAAATACGTAATTAACAAAGCTTCCTCTTTTAAAGTTTTTAGATATTATACCTTTTTCTCATAATTTTTCTCCTTGTACTTATTTATTTATTATGGACCTAGAACAGGATAGAAGGGAATAAACTTCTGAATCAAAGGGGCCAGGACTGAAGTCACTGCATAACCCAGTCCTACATCCCCCACACCCTGCCTCCCCTCCCCCCAATGCCTTCCATTCGCGTGTGTGTAAGACAGATAGCCTGAGCCAGTCCTGCTGTGCTCAGTCTCCAGTCCTGGCTCAGAAATTCTGGAACCTGGATAATACCACACTGCCTCTCCTCTGGATTCAGAAAGTCAGTTGGGATAGACTGGACTCAAGGAGCCAAAGCCACTGCGATTGTACATTCTGCCTGGCAAATCTACACAGGCTATGCAATCCTTAAATAACTGAATGGGTTTATCTGGAAAGCGGATTTCGGAAGACATACAGATTAGTGTATACTCAGCATCCTTTTTGGTCATCACTGCTTTGTAGGCTGTATCAATGACCCGAATAAGGAAGTTACAATCGGAAATTGCAAATAGTAATAATAGCACAACAGTAAAAATCCCTGAATTAGAGAGATATAGTGTCCACAGATGTTCCCATGGAATAAAACACATTATTCATTCAATCAATCAGGTTTTGGCCTTTTTTCTGGCAAGCTATAGAGTCACATGACTTCAGTTGTGCTAATTAATGTGGATTTCAGCCATTTACTTTTCGTTGTCTACCTGATCCACATGTTGTGAAAATTCCACTGGGGCCATGGCCTATTAAAGTGATGCTTTTGTGAATTTTTGTGATGCTAAACACCAAAAACCTGCATATTGTTATCTGATCCTTCCACAGATGATTTCCAATATTTTTCTGGTGTTTATTAATTCAGGGAAATGAGAGAAATGTTGAAGAAATGTTGAGATTATACACTTGGAACAACATTTGCATTTGTTATATTAAAACTGCATAATATGCTCATTTCAAAGTGTCCAGTGAGGCACCTGGTCTTATAAAATCACTTCATGTTTAGAATCCCTTCATGTTTCTTGACCATTATACGACCATGCTGAACAATCACCATACCCAGTGACTTCCATGAGATGGCTGCCTATACCATTATAGATACGTACACCATCATTTGTAATAGTTGACAACTGACATTATAGGTCAGAGTTTTCCTTTCTCCAAACATAAACGTAAATGTACTGTAATACTAATACTCGGACCCCCCTTTTGCCTCCATAACAGCCTGAATTATTTGAAGCATGGATTCAACAAGGTTCTGAAAACCTTTCTTGGAGATTTTGGTCCATGCTGACACAATAGCATTACACAGTTCCTGGTGATGTTTTGGACATACATTCATGCTACAAAACTCCTGTTCCACCTCATGCCCAATTGGATTGAGATCTGGGGACTTTGCAATCCATTGGAGTAAGCTGAAGCCACTGTCATGGTTGTGGGACCAACATAAGATGATGCGTGCTTTGCGAGATGGCACATTATCCTGCTAGAAGTATCCATTTGAAAAGTGTAGACTGTGGCCATGGGATACAAATGATCAGCAACAATGTTTAGTTATGCTGTGGCATTCAAATGATGCCAAATAGGTATTTAGGTGTTCCAAGAAAGCATTCTCCATTCAAACCATTGACTAGGGGCAGGACGGATCCATGGATTCAATATGTTTGAACGTGGCATGGTTGTTGATGCCAGAAGAGCTGGTTTGAGTATTTCAGAAACTGCTGGGCTTTTCATGCACAACCATCTCCAGGGTTTACAGAAAATGGTCCAAAAAAGAGAAAATATCCAGTGGGTGGCAGTTCTCTGGGCGAAAATGCCTTGTTGATGGCAGAGGTCAGAGGAAAATGGCAAGACTGGTTCAAGCTGATAGAAAGGCAACAGTAACTCAAATAACCACTCATTACAACCGAGGTATGCAGAAGAGCATCTCTGAACGCACAACATGTCAAACCTTGAAGCTGATGGGCTACAGCAGCAGAAGACCACACCCGGTACTAGCAAGTACCTGATGAAGTGGCCGGGTGAGTATATATATATAAATATACGTGTTGAAAAAGCCACCATCCTGATTTCCTCTATTATTGCATAATTGTCCATTTGTCATGCTGAATGGTTTCAGTTCCTTAGACAAAATGTAATATTAGACAAGGAGAAATTGATAAAAAACAAAACACATTATTATTTCATTTCTTTAATTTAAAAAGCTTAGGGATATAGTTTTTATTGATAGCTGTCCTATTGAATTGAATGCCAATACGTAAAATGAAAAAGATTTGAAGTGCAAAAATCAGACACAACCTGAGGAGGATTAACACATTCATTTAGGTAAAAAGAAAAATAATGAAGCAATTGGCCAGTGTGATTGCAAGTGGAGAAGCTTCAGAGAATATAATTTGCTTTCATTCAGAAAAGCTTTATGAAAAGTTGGATATTGTTTTCACACTAATACCTATTAATTAAATGGACAATATGACATGATCAATCATATTACAAACAAGAATAAAAAAACTGTTCAGAGTATTAAAAAGCATGCAGCAAATCACAGGTTTAAAACCTAATTTAGGAAAGAATATTTACTATGCATTTTATTTATGAATCTCAAGTGACATATAGCAAAATGTGTCCTTTGATATACAGCCCCAACATCCGGATGTTTTGCATTTAAATTGAAACATTTGTCCATTTATGCAGTGTAATTCATCTGACACCAAGCTCCGTGTCTTTATTCCATCTATGAATATAATTTAAACTCAAAGGTCCTAAGTTTCTAATGGACTTTATCAGCTATTGTCATGGGTTAATCTTATTGAAATAGAACCACTCACAAAAGAGAGTAAATGCTTTTACTTGCCATTTGTAAACAGTGTTCATTTGTATATTCTTTTGAAGTATTGCTATTATTGCAATTTCATGCTTTCACAAGGCAAGATTCAAGAGTTAGCCCGCTAACCTTAATAAATATAGCCTAATGATTCTGTTGACATGAATCTGATATCTAATCAGGCTTATTAACATGGCAGCACATCCAGGATTCCTGTATAAACCTAGTCCTTATGAGGCCTTTCAAAAAACTGATGTTTTCTCTATTTAATCAAATCCCATAATCTCTATTTTGAAAAATGTTGAAAGAGATCCTGCTGGTACAGGGGCTGTATAATAGTGACAACAAATTAATTAATTACAGATTAATATTGACTATTGACATAAGCAGATTTCTTTCTATTGAAGCCCCATGATGTCCCCCATGATGATCTTATCATTTGGGATCAGCTTGGCGGCAAATAACATCTTTTTTAATATCTTAGTTTTCTTTTTAAAAAAGAGTTATTACAAAACTGTTTTAAAATGATGGGTCCTGCTTTGAATGAATGTTAAGTGGTGAAACTTTGGAAGTTGTACGGTGGAACTGCACTATTGAGAATGTCCAGAAGCTCTATATTATAATTAGGATGATGAGTTACACCAAATTATATACACTATACCATCCTTCCAGAGCAAAATAGTCACCAAGAACATAACTCTCTAAAGCTAATCTTGATAAATAATAATGAAAAACACTTTTTGTCTCCACATTACAGCAGCATTCAAAGGCCAATGCACAACCCCAGAACTGACTGTGAAACAGAACCAGAGGGAAAAAGGCATGTCATTTACCAGAACATGTCTCATTTACATACAGTATCATTTCGCATGGTATTATTTTCCATGACTAATAGCTATCTAGTACTATTTGTTTAAAAACGTCCTGATTATTTGAATTACATTTCCGTTTAAATTTTGCCATTAATTTGACTTGGTGGTACAAGCAATTACTGTTACTTATATTCACTTTTTTAACTGCACTCTAGCTTAAGTTGAGTGTGAATAGCTTTGCAGTTCACCTGAGGCTGAGATATTGAACATACCTGCTGCCGCAGTGTTCATTCATGGAGTAAATCTGCAAAGCTGAGGACATCTTCCGCCGCATCACACTGCAGATTATATACTCCAGAGGAAATCTGTATGTTTAATCTGTATGCTAAACCCAAAAGCTAGTATTCATGTGAAACAATATTTTCCTTCAATAATTACTATACATTACTACCTATTTTGTATATTTACTGACTGAAGTGCATAGAGCTATGAAGTCAAATTTACAGCAGCCAAAACTGTGTCGTTTAGTGATATACTTTAGTGACTATTTAAACGTACCTGGACATACTGTAGGTTGTGTTGTTCATTTTGACATAATCTTGTTTTCACATGGAAATGAAAAATGAAATGGAAAGAAAATGTACAGTAGATTACTTTCACTATACAACAAACTCCAGTTGATTAGCAATTACATGTATTGAGTTGTTTGTATGTGTGGTGAAAATTGTAACAATTATAATCACATAAATAAATTGTTCAGCCATTAGTGCAACTGAAAATAACTCATTGTAGCACCGCGGCTACCACAAAACATCTGGAGCCAATGTTTTGAGGTAACCTTTCAACGCTGCTACTTTGTATGCTTTGATGTTTCAATCATATTATATGAACACGTCCAGTAGAAACATTCCCCAAAAGCACCTAGTATATGTCTGACAACTTCCAATTTCTTTTAGAATGTGTGACTATTTATAAAGGTTCCTGCTCTACTCAGAGCTGGAGACAGAGCTTTCATTTCTCTGATGGATGAGCTGTCATCTTCGGGCAGTGCGATGCTTCTTCTAGTTTATGACTGTAGCTTCACTCCTGACTCTGTAGCATGTCTGGTTGTTTTTCTCCCGTTATCTTTTCTGTGCCACAACATCCCGTGACACACACGCAAAAAAGGGTGCTTACATAGTGACTGCTGTTTTAGTTTGATTTCATCTCATTTTAATATGGCTTAATCGAGATAGCATAATCAAACCACTAACTATTGAACAGAACTAAAATAACATCTGCATAAATAAATAAATAAATAAATAAATAAATAAATAAATAAATAAATAAATAAATAAATAAATAAATAAATAAATAAATAAATGTTTTTTAGTATAAAGCTAAAATGTTGTGTCCTATCTGGTGATGTTGTGTTGCTAAGTATTCACCTTCATCCTGTCATTGGCCCACCTGCCTCTTTGACACAAATCTGTGAATAACTATTTCTCACCCAGTTTGTTTCCTAAAGATTTCAGCAAACTCAGACAGTTTATAACTTTAAAATTAATGGGAATCAAGTGTCCTCAACGCCCTTATTTGTCTGACTTATGATTGACTGAATTGTCAAAACTATGTCTTTCCAGATAAATAATTTGATTCATTGCAGCCTCATAACATCTAGTGACAATGATAACATTTTACCAAGTCAAAGAAAATGTTATGTGGATAATACATTACACCAAATATTAACGTTTAGTGGTTTAACAAAATAATTGTCAAGGAGCATGCAATACAAAAATACAATTATTGTATTTGATTCTGAAATATTGGGAAAAAAAACTGGAAGACAAACTTTGACATGTGAAAACTCATCCAAATGTGATAGCATTAAACAAAAAAACATATTATCTGGTTTATAAATAAAGTCTGATTCTAATGCAATGTTGTACATGCACAGTAAAGCATCATATGTAAGAAATAATCTTGAGAGGATGAAAACCTACTAAACCTCAGTATATTATTTTGATTTAAATTTTGTGATCAAAAATTTTGAAACTTTTCTGTTGGTCCCTTGATAGAAAAAAAAAAAAAAAAACTTGGAGAACCACCACACCTTCTTGGTTGGACTGGAATGCTGGAGCACTTGGATAAAATTAAACTAAGCTGTCACAGATGCAAACATGCCATCGTATCATCAGTCAATAACAACTATAAAAGAAATAAATTATCTGCTGATTTCCTTTCCATAAAACAACAACAGGCAATCAAGGTAGCCATGAGACTTTGTATTTCATCACACCATCTGTCTCTCTTCCAAAGGAAACTGGCAGAACATTGCCTTGCAGTGGTTTAGAGTAAAACAGGTCCTTTATGGTGACCATTGTATGACTTCCCCTTGTGTTGATCGTAAGTAAAGTAGCTGTTGTATGGAGTGTAGGATCCAAAAAGCATGAGAAACAGAAACAGAGAAAAGGGGCCAGTATGTCCCAATGGAATAAGTGGTTATTAGTATTGATGCAATAGCTGCAGTATCATATTTCAGTCCACACCTATACATGACCTGTGGCTGCAGCTGCAACTAATGTATTTGAGCTTATTACCTAATCCCAGGCAACATAAATACTGTGTCTTACATTTTATCACTTTTGCAGAGTGGTGTATTTACTGAAGTAGCTCATAACCAATCATATTATGCATTTTTATTTACTCAGCTTACTGTACCCAGAGGTATAACAGTGATCCCAGTCTTCGTATCTTTTGCACAAGATGTATAAAGTTGTGTTTTTCTTCCTATTGGTTGTGCAAAAAGTGTTTGTTAATTTTTTTTTAATCCAATGAAAAATAAATAAAATAAGGCAATGCAAGATGTGAAAAATTTTGAAAAAGAAAGCACTAACCTCTATCAAGCCTTTAACATTCAGGACAACCATATTACACAATTAGAGTAACATGATAGAGATTCCGGCGATTAAAAGAAGCATAACTTCTATTTTATAAATTCACTTTAAAGATATATTTGGAGAAACCTTTATGTTTGCCAATCGGCAAATCTTACTGTAATATTTAAACTGAACACACTGTCAGTCTTTATAGGGTAGACTGGTCTGTGTGTGTGGAGATTTTGTGCTGATAAGATTTGTAATACACAGCCTGTTGTGTTTGTTGTGTGTGTGTTTGTGCGAGTGTGTATGTGTGTGTGTGTGTGTGTGTGTGTGTGCGTGTGTGTGTGTGTGTGTGCGAGAGAGAGAGAGAGAGAGAGGCCCAGTGGACATTGTCTTCCCCACAAATCTGTCCTGCTAGCAGGGTCTGGCTTGTGAGTGAGGGCTTATCAGCTCCGACCAGTCTCCCCCACTCACACCAGCCTCCATCGCCTGAGAGCAAAATAAATTGGAGCCATGAAGTTAAAAAAGAAAGAAATATTGCCAGTGAAGCACATACATCCATAAAAAGCTGCATAGAAATAATTAAATATGCACCCATGTAAAAGGGTGCATATTTAATTACCATGTATTGGTATTATTAAACATCTCTGTGAAACAAAAACATCTTCTGACTTCTGTCACTGCTATATATCTCCTATCATAAACAATTAAGAATTTCTTAAAGCCCCATCCAACCCCACCAACCTCGCCCCTATGCTGCTAAAGGTGTTTTGGGTGAATATTGAATCCTTTAAAATCCATGACGCCATCTAAGGAAAGTGAATACACATTGAATAGTCCTTTGTTCATTCAGTTACTGGATGAGAAAAAAAATCCATTTCAAATTCTCTTGGTTGTTCTCACTATAGAAAATGCCACATAATATTCACAAGCTATTAGTACTATGTTACGTATTACATATTGTGACTTTTTATTTAGTAATTTTTCATTTTTCATGTTATAAAAAAACGATCCACTAATTGGTGTGTTTTGTTGACATATGAACTATTCACATCAAAATGTGATATGAAACTAATTCAATTCAAAATACATTTAGCAATAAATAAATAAATAAATAAATAAATAAATAAATAAATCTTAGAACATTTGTGACAGGGTTATCGTCCAATAACTTGGTTATGAAAGTAAATCCAGGGGCAGGGGGACTGCATAAGCTCAAAATATTTCAGAAGCACATCTTGCATTCCATTTGTTCATGCTCTAGAGCAGCAGATAATCCTTTCTGCCAGGCACACCAGATCCTACCTATACTTATACTAAGGTTTTACTTTTAATTCCTTTAGGGCCCTATCTTAGCTTATGATACATGAGCTTAGCTCAAATTTCCATGCAAGTTGAATGTTTTTCCTGTGCAAATCCTTACAGATTTGGTCACTTAATTGTGGATATGGTAGATACATGCTCACTAAACAGGTGTGTCTGACTTACAAGAATCATACTTTTAAAACTATTTTTGTATCAATTTTATGTATAGTTATATGGCTTCAACAGATATTGACAGGCATACACGTCTCAATGGATATTTGAATGTCAACACCCACTCATTTTCCCATTATTCTTCTATAATTAAAACACAGAATCAGCACATTCAAGGTTTTTTTTTTCTCTTGACATGACCACCCTTCAGTTATTTTATGGAAAAACTGAATTGATTTTATGGAAATATAGCAATTGAATAAGGGTGGGATTTATTGATTATTCTGCCAGCTTGGGAAATGGGAAGCTTCTTAAACACATTTGATACCCATGGACATAATAGCTGACGTTTTCAAAATATGTATGTTTATTTTGCTTGATTAAGCAATGTTGCACCTTTTGGAATCACCAGTGACCATTAGCAGGCAATTTATTTTTGTTTCAAGTAATGGTTTTCTCCTTGTTTAAATCATATAAACTATTTTCACTTGAAATGAGTGAAGCCACTGTCATAAAGACATAGATAATACGCTTAACTTGAAGTTGTAAAATGCATGCTGCAAAATTATTTTTTAAAATTTTTAGCTAATGCTGCTATTTTTAATTTTGTTCCATACCCAAAATGAAAATGTGGTTTATAAGAAGCATTCTGGTTATTTATCCAAATGCATGAATGTCTTCTTTCCTATGAAACCAAAACCATGTCTGTGCATCTCATACTTTTGAAGTCCTAAGCTGCTTTCAAAGGAATGATAAAATGGAAGATAATAAAAGGAAAAAGAAATTGAGAGCCTCCTCAGAAAAAGACATAAGCTCTTAAGAGGCCATATCATGTGTTTCATCACTTATTGTGCATGAAAACACAGGATATGTTGTGTTATGCACTTATTCTGTTATGTCTGGATTGCTTTTGTTAATTTGTTTTTAACTAAAGGAAATGCAATGTAAACATAATATTTTCAATGTCCTCATAGTTACAGCAGGAATAAAATGCTATTTTTTTAGTTGACACGAAGGGTCAGTGCTATTCATAGGATCCATATAAAAACATGAAATAAAAGTGTCCCTATGCTCTGGATGTTTGCCTTTGTGTTTTCTGCTTTGGATTTCACATATTAGACATTGTGCAGGACTAACTCTTGTGTTTTGCTTTGCATTTTGAAAGTAAAATGTACTGATTCCATGGGAAATTGAGACATCTTAGCAGTATAGGGACACTCAAGGAAATAGGAGGGAATTAAAAAAATGAATACATACCATTAGGAAATTTTGGGTCAGGTGTGTGTTGTGTGTGATTGCAGATTCTTTGTGTATAATTTGTTCTTTTGGATGGCATAAACTTATTTTGTGGTTTGTTCATCTGTGATAAATGTATCTCTGACAAAAGGATTATATCACAAGGTGTTTTATATGCATAGACGAGTTTACCATGACATAGCTCTCAGGTTATTTTAGTTTGGGAGGAACTTCAAGTAGTGCACTCAGCAGGGGCGCCACCAGGGATTCTGGGCCCCATGAAAAGAGCTCAGATTGGGCCCCCTCCGCCCCAGAAAATCCAATGTTCTAATATTTTCTGTGGGTCCCTGTCAGTCAGGGCCCATGGAATCATTCCTAATCCCCCCCCCCCCCCCCCCCCCCACCACACCCCACCCTCCTTTACGGCACCCCTGGCACTCAGTAAAATGCCCAATGATAATTCAACTCTAATAGTGTCATTTCAACACTAACAGATAACACTTTATCCGAATGGAGTTGAATCAACACTGTTGAATTAAAACTGGACATTTTACAGAGCAGGAGCCATGCTGAAAAGTAAAGTTTGCCTTTCCTTTATTTTAAACTTGAAATGGTCGAATGTTTCATAATTTTGTTCATGAATTCTTCAGTCAGTAAAATGTGTCTACAGAAGTCTGCATGTGGTCAGGCAGTAGCTGTAGGGATCGTTGTTGTTAAGAGGAAATTGTGTGTGTAGTGTGTGAAAGGCAGACTCCAGGGTAACAAGACGGAAGACTGTGCACTGTATGCGATATTGCAAGCATCGTATTGCTAGCTTTCTTTACTAGCATCTAGGGCTATGCATATCCATTGCCTCTTTGTAGTTCTAGGCAATGGATATGTGTTGACAGTGTTAACTTGGCTATAACCTTTATTGATAATGTACTTCTTATTGCAGAAGTAATGTTGTTATTATACTTCTTTATGCTACTTTTGCAACATAATGGCAGTTAACATATCCATTGCATTCCTAACATGGTTAGTGGATGCAATGTTTATGCAATCATTTGAATTTGTCTCTAAAGGACCATTCCCTCTAAACACAGACTCCCTTTGACTCAAAACCTTGTCAAGAGCAGATTGTTAACATCAGGCCAATTTAGAGACATAGAATGATATGGAATCGAAGATATACGCTTGCCCCTGTGTGTGTGCTTTTCTATCTGTCTGTGAAAAAATACAAAAGTTTTGAATTGATTTGGACTAAACTGGGTGACAGTACTGCCCATAGAGCAAAGCATAAATTCTCAGAATTTATGGCCAATACAAGTGTTTATGAGGGGCATGGGCCTACACTGTGTTCCCTATTTAACACTGTAGTGAATTTTCTTTTTCTTTGCATTGCAAAGTCCATGAAAGTATTAAATATTGAGGGTAAAAAAGTAAGCTCTATTTCAAGCTCACAAGCTTCTACTGCTGGTAATATAGTTTTCAAAAGTAGTTCCAGTTTCTAATGAATGAAACTTTGTAATGAGCTACATTTTTATGGATGTGGTTCATTACGCACATACAGCCTCCACATGGGTCATAGTTGCTAATGGCTGCTAATGACTCTTATTGTAAGTTAGTCACTATTATACAGAAATTCAGTTTAAGCTTATGTAGTTCTACCCTTTGCATTGAATTGCAGTCATTTTGGAATACTGGAAACTGCAACCAGAGACCACGATGAGCTGCCAATGTCAAATCAAATGAACAAATTCAAAGGGAAGTGGAAATGTAGGAAGTTTGCGTTATGTTCTTTTTCCTTATTACTTTGAATTAGGAGGAGTGCTGCAATTGCACCATTGTGTAGCCTTCTCCTGTTATGTGCTTGAACCAGTAAGTGGGCTGAATAACAGTCACTGAGTTGTCATTGTGTCCTCATCAAATTACAATTCTAGCTATATAAAATGATAGCCATCTAATTCATCCTAGTATAATTAGCTAAATACCTGCACATAGTTGTTGCACAGTGATTATGAAGTGAGTGGATGATATGAAATGGATAGATGACAAATGGCTACTGGGTACCACCCATGTGCATGCAGTGCATTGGTATTGGTTCAGGTGACTCACCCTCACATTATTGTAAAACACGTAAAGAGACAGAAAATGTGACATAAATGCTATTCATTCTTGTCATCGTGCATTCAAATCAATAAATAATATAGACAGATGAACGCGCTTCTAACAGTGTCATAATAAATACATAGTGTATGTTTTCCTCTGTTTTTGATACTGTACATTTAATAATTTCTCAAACTAGGAACAATAAAATAAACAATCCGTCTTGCCTAATGGTGTAAGACGGCAATTAATTTCTGATACGTCTTCAATACAGATGTATCTTAGTTTACGTAAATGTGTTTTTAAATGATTTTAGTCATTGCCCTGTCAATACTGTACATGCTGTTAGATTTCGTCATGTTTGTTTGAAAAATATGTTTCTGCATGGTAGATGATTCCACTATTGGTAAAAAATAGATAAAGTACTGCAGTGCCCTTGAAATGATTTATTGGTTCATCACTCATAGTTGTTCATCAGTGCTCAATTAAATGCTACAGGGAAAATATATTGGTTGGTGTCATAATCGGTGGCATACAGAAGACAGCATCTAAGCAGCAATTAATGAAGGTCATTTAATAATTACCATCATACATTTGGCCATTCAATTCTACATCTGTCAGAACTGGACGCCTGGCTAGAATAAACCTTAGCTTGAGGCTTTCTCCTCGCAGGGTATGACATAGCCAATGCAAACAAATTCTTTACATGCAAATTCATCATTACCGTAAAAAGAAATATGATTAAATTAGTGGATCATATTTGAAAAAATAATATCACACAGCCACAACTATGTCCAGAATTGTCAGGGAAACTTTTGCTCAACTGAACACCTTCATTCTCACACACACACAAAGAAATGTGAAATAACATTAAATGGAATTTCAAAATGGTTTTATTAAATAATAATAATAATAATAATAATAGTAATAATAATAAAAACGACTAGAAAGAAGCCCTAACTTTTAACCATGTTGTATGAGGGCACAGATATTACATGCTAAATGCCTGTAATATTTTATATAAGATTCAACACCTTCATCCAACTCACTCCTGTTGAACCTCTTCAGTGAGGAATAACTTTTCGTACCACAAACTGAAGTTGGACATGTATTTATAAAACCAACTTGTTGTTGTCGTTATATGTGTGTGTGTGTGTGTGTGTGTGTGTGTCTGTGCCTGGATCTGTGTGTGTGTGTGCGTGTCTTGCACATTGGAGTGACTGGAGTCAAGAGTGAGAGACAAAGGGGGTTCTTGTAGCTTTTTCACCACTCAACAGATCAGCAGAGAGAATCATGGCACCTATTTGTCTGTAGAGGGCAGTGTAGATCCTAAGAAAGGAACCAGACATATTAACCAAATTCTATTCCTGCAGACACAACTCTAAACAAAAACCTGCAGAAAACAAGCCATAAAAAATGTACCTGCGTATCTCATTATTTTATTCCGGTTACCAATGAAAGTAACAATAAAGAGATTTGATCATGTGGGATCGCATCACAACATAAAGGCATCAAGGAAATTAACAACTTCAAGATTTGAATCTGTATAGCATACTTGGGAATCAGGAAATTTTTATTGGTATACTTAGAATGACTTGTGGCGTAGAGATACTACATGTTTTTCATGCTCATTGTGTAATTAGATAAATGGCAATGCTAACAAGTACCACATTAACTCAGAGGAAATCTTTTCCCTTTGACAAAGGGACAGCTGTTCCTGAGCCCTGATTTCTGTGTCTGGCATTTGCACAAGGTGGTCTGTGGATGAAAGAGCTGGGATCTAGGGCCTGTTCCACCCAAGATGCTCAACACACACTGCCATTGTCACACAGTCTAGAGCCCCCCTCCCCACCATGGAAATTCAGGCAAATGAGAAGACAGAGAGTAGGATCCTGGGAAAGGAGGCTGTCTTCTTGTTTCACAGCCATTTCTAGAATGAAATGTAATGAGATTAAATTAAATGCAATGGTTTCACTTTAACAAATATATAAACTTTCATTTTACACAGATGTGTAAATACACATGTGAGTAGATCACACACACACACGCACATGCACACGCAAGCACGCACGCACGCACGCACGCACACACACGCGCACACACACACAGGATTATCCAAGATTTGAACATAAAGCCTGTGTTTAAATTATTTTCCAATAATATAAAAAATTAACTTGTATAAGCCCATAAAGAGTCTTTGTATTTCCAAATCCGGGGTCAAAAAGACACCAGAATCTTACAGCGTTCCCAATCCCTGGCTTTTGTTGGGAGTTAATAGCAATATTACAGAAACAGGTTACATTCTCCTGTTCACTGACTCACACTATGATGTCTTTTATGGCCTTCAGCTGGATTATAACAGCTTCCCTACTGGAAAATAGTGTGCATTTGACCTTTAATCTACTCCCACAGAAGAACTATTAACTGACTCTCAATACAGACAAAAACAGGATCGCTAACAAAAATCATACTTGCAATTACAACATTATTTACATGATTATCCTACACCCTAAACCAAAATACCATACTTCTGAAGAACCACCCCAACATGAAAGATGAACCTTTCCAATACCAAACCCTACTTTTGAAGAAAATAAAAATACTGCCACTAACTTCATTAAATCATTTAAATACTTAAATAAAAAAAATAATAAAAAAAACAGCATGATGTTCAGAGTGCTACTGTATCTACTGCTTTTGTGAACATTCTGTACAATGTCAAACTGTGTTTTCTATAAGGTTGGGAGGTGTATGGTCATTCAAAATGCATTTACCAACTTACATTCAAATTTGCATAAATGTATTGCCCTGTTTAACATATCCATCTGACTGATATGCCTGAAGGCATATCAGAGTTTTAATTTAATACAACAGAGGCCACTACAGCACATGGGATGTGTCTATACAATATACATGAAACAACTCAGGAACCAATATTTTATTTCATATAGTCTAGTCTTCCTTTAAACCAGAATTTTTATGAAGCTGACTAATATTACTTAGGTACATAAATAAGACTGACATTAAATTCTGCACTTTTTATTGACAAATGCAGCAAACATTGGCATAATTATTATTTAACCACGGTAGTCACATTAACATTGACATCTCCTTTGCAAATTAGTCCTGAAGCCTACTTGTCTTTGGACTGTGGGAAGAAAAAGGGAGGAAACCCATCAGAACACAAGGAGAACATGCAAACTCCCAGCAGAAAGGATCTGGCCTACTGGGACTCAAACCTCAAACCTTCTTCATGTGAGGCAATGGAACAATAAATATGAAGTTAAAGTGCAAGCTGTCAGCTTTAATTTGAGGGTATTTACATCCATATTAGGTGATCCGTACAGGAATTACAGTCCTTTATATACATACTCCCACATTTTAGTGGTGCAATTGCAAATTAACATAATTTGAAATGAAGTTATCCTATTTAGTGCTTGGTCACAAATCCTTTGCATTCAATAACTGCCTGAAGTGTCCGACCCATAGGCATCACCAGATGCTGTTATCTTCCATGATGATGAACTGCAGTCCTCTTCAGTTCCTTTTTGTTTCTGGGGCAGTTTGCCTTCAGTCTTGTCTTCAGCAAGTGAAACAGTGTCCATAAGACTTTGTCCAGAACACTACAATTGGTTGGTGGTGAATTTATTTTAAGGTACTTCTGTATTTGCACCAGCATGGACTAATTGGCCACGGTAATATTAAGTGATAGTGATAAAAACTGTGTGTACAGTTGAGCATTTGCTGTTTGCTGCAAGTTCAGGAAGACCCTATCGATATCCCTCTAGCATGGAAATGGAACAGAAGGTGTGATCCTGGATTAGAAAATGGCCTTACTTACATTATGTGATAATGATACTAATTTATGTGTACAGCAGAGGGCTTGCAGTTTCCTGAAGATCAGGAAGTCCAAATCAATGTACTGGTTAACTACTGCAGAAGTAACCTGGTGACACTGGGATCAGAAAAGGGCATGCTACTTATAAATGGAGTCAGTGTCCAGCAACCATCTGAAATGTATGAAATGTATTTATTATTATTATTATTATTATTATTATTATTATTATTATTATTATTATTATTATTATTATTATCATTATTATTATTATAGCAGCATCATGTATAAAATGATAGCAGCATATGGAAGCATATGTAGGTGCTAATATTTTGAACTTGATTGATGCCCTTGGCACTGAGCCTGGTGTAGTGTTGAAAAGCAGTAGTTGACCATTGGCATGATTTTGAGCATAGCCACGGGAACTTTAGGGGGCTGCTGCAGAAGCTGCATCAATCCTGAAGGAGTGGGTAATTCCAGCAGTTATGAGGCAGCCTTCAGCTTTGGCAGAGAACAGAGTTATCACACAACCAGTGGCTGAACATGGAGTTGCTGGCATTAGTCATGAACAGAGGCTTATGAGGAACTGCATAGCAAGGATGACACTGAATGCCTGCAATTATACTTTTGATATAGAGAGCATACTTTTTATGAGACTGAAATGAGTTAACCATGTATGAAAGCGTATACTATGGGAATGTAAACCCGGAGAGCTAAAACAAAAGGCAGCACAGAAGTAGGAGAAGAAGGACCATACAGAGTACAGGGACTTGAATGTTAACTTCACTATCCCTGTCCTCAAGCAATTAGCTGCCATGAGAAGGTTTAATACCGACTAATCTGACTAAAGGCTGGGAAATTCAGACTAGTACGCCTGGCCCCTGAGCACAGAGCATGGAGCTCCCTGAAAATGTATTTATTTAACTTTCATTTCTACAAAATAGGTCAACTGAGTATACATGCTCCCCAACAGTCAATGCTCCATTAACTAAACCCCAATACCTGGAGGAAACCCGCATGGACAGAGGGAAAACACATAGGCGTTGGCCCCAGCCCTGGCCAGGATCTGATTTTCAAAGATATAAGAGTCCAAAGATAAAGGTGAGTCCTTGGAGAATTACCCTTATTGCAAAATACAATGACCGAACAGAGAAGCAAATCACGTTTGCTAATGCTCTTGAACGCCACTGATGTAGAAGAGGGCATAATGTCACATATGCCAGAGAGTTTTTTTATGCGCAGGGAAGCTTGCATGAGAATATTATTTAACATATTACCCTGGAACTCCAGGGAGGAAGCAGGCCCAGTCTTCTGCAGTGAGAGGAACATTTATCCTGTCAGTCATATTACAGTGTGGCAATGCATGTGACAGGTGGTGGATTAGGAGAGTCTACTACTGAGAAATCATCAAGCAGACATAAAACAAAACGTAATTTGCAGGTTTTCAATAAAATCCAACACAGTGCCTTGCTTGGAGCAGTAATTCACAATACACAATTATACTAATAGCAGTAGGCTATATACATGTATGCAATTCCAGTATGAAATATACAGTCAGTAGTAATGCACAAAATCCCATGCAAAGATACAAACATACAAGGCTACAATAGAGCTACGGACATCACGTGACTAGATCAATTTACACCACCATGTTGGCAAAAAATATGTCAGGCAGAATGAGTGAAATTGAAAGGCAGCAGTATCACATTCAAATCTTGTAAGTTCATGACACACTTCAATCAAACCGACATTGATTGGTATATTAAAAAGCTTGACAGACTAAATATCTGCGATCCTTACCATGCTCATGTGATGCTTTTTACAACGATCAAAACAGCTGAAAGGATTGATTAACCTAGGCATCCCCAGGGATCATATAAACGTTAGAACGCTGACAATATTAACTAGCAACACCCGGTTGGAAAGATTAAATAAAAACCACCTTACAACAACAAAGTAAGGAGAATTAAAAAAAAAATGTCTGGGTTACCAGTAGGTCAGTTTTAAGTAAACAAATGCTACTTAAGTATCCGTTGCTCTTTTGTCTGGTGCACCATATAAGCCAATTAGCATGGAGACTCATTGCATGGAGAGTGCATAAGTTTAAAGTTCTTAGTTTAAATAAAACATCTAGTATAATAAGGATTGCTGGATTTCCCATAAAAGAAGGGACATGCAATAATTACCATTGTTTATACCAAAGTTTAACAGTTAGGTTCTGAAAGTTTTTTTGGGAAACAGATAATTGCAATTTGCCTCGTAAACAAGTTCAAAGACTGAATTCAATCATCAGTCAAACAGTTTCCCCACAATGTGTCTATCTTGTCAAGGGAGAATGAAATTTGCCAGAATCTCAAGAATGCCTTACGTCCATGCTGGACAGTTAACCCCAGCTTGTCTCTTATCACAGATGACACAGCCAGTTTAGCTCCCCTCCAGCAAGGCATGATTGTGGTGTAAATGAAATGCAAACCACCCTGGCACCGTCAGGCTGGGATTTGAACCCAGGATCCTCAGGTCTGAAATCATCAACTGGTTTCCGGTATTCACTATAAATACCTCAAGGCAAATTACTGTGGTAGAGGGAAAGGGAGGGAAAAAGGGTCTCCAGCCGCAAAATCAGTTGGATTCTGTCATGGGAAAGAAAAATAGGACAAGGAGTCCAAGGAAAGACTCAGATGCCTCCAGGTAGCAAACTGATTAATTCTCAGTACCAATTTAAATAGTTATTTAAAAAAAAAAAAAAAAAAAATGGAAATACAATTAAAAAAATCAGCTGAGATCAGAGAAAGAGGATGAATCCAGGCAGTAATCAAGACTTTCTCTGCCGGTTAGAGCATTTCATGATGATTCTCTGAACTGTGCATGAATAAAATCAGTGTGTGCGTTTTTAAAAGTACCCCTACCATAGAACTCTTGTCTTTGCACCATGGTTATTGCTGTCAGATCTCCTGTTAAAAGAACAATATGACACAGGTAGATATTTTCCATAAAATATTAAGTACATAGTATCTGCAGTAAGTGGGTCAGATACAAAAATGCAAGTGTGTGTGCGTCACAAGTTGTATCAACTGGCTAGCATGGACCCAGTAAAATATATAAGTATTTTCCTTTTATAAATAGAATTATGAGTGAATGAAACACTAATGCTATTTATTTGCATGTCCCAGATAAGGACAGATGTCATATTTGACTACATATATTCTAACTGATTTAGAAAAGCAAGTAGGGATGCAAATTTTGTGCAATTCTTTTAATTGATCATCAGCACTCATTAATCAAGTAAGGCCAATAAATGATTCGAAATAGGCCTACCAGTTAATTAGTTCTATATATCGGAGATATTTCATCAAGCCATGTCCCAACAATCATTATACTTATTAATGCTTAACTTTGTAATAAACAAATTAACCCCTTTAGTCTTTTTAAAAATATTTACTTGTAGCCGATAATATCGTGACATAAGAAACATATCTATCCTTTCAATAATGAAATTTCTACTTCTATAAATAGTGGTAGGCTATTCTTTAGTAAACTAGTAGCAAGTTTACAACTTGTAAAGTAGGCCTCTTGATGTACAGTGAACAAAAAATGCAAGCAAAAGCCTAAAATAAAAAGTGCCATGAATATCGCACAATATCTCTAATATTCAACAAAACACCGCTATACCGCCAGGATTGAGTTGCCAATAGACACACAAAGATTAATCACTTTTTATCAAACCATTTGGGATTTATTTGCCTTTTGGTAAAAAGTAATGCCCACAAGCAAAGTCATTATCTTACTGTGGGCACATTTTCAAGCATAGTAACCTTTTTAAAGGTGTGATTTTAGAAATTTTAGAGTTGATGCTGAATTCCAAATTAGTCAAAGCATCTAGGAGGAGATAGATAATTGAGGTGCTTCAAAAAATTTTAAATAGCAGAAAATCTAACAACTTTTTACATTAGGGATGATTTTTCTCTATGGGAGGAGAGGAATCTAAGGGAGGAAAACTTAATTCTAGTTCAGAGGGTTCAGGGGTTATAGCTTGTGGTTATGGCAAAGTTTACATTTTCACCCCTTTGCTGTAGGGCCACCAAGGGGCTAATCAAGGCAAAAATCGCTCAATAGTCGTTTTGGCATGCTCCTCCAGCAATGTGCAAAGTTTGGTACAACTTGACCCGGCAGTTTTGCTAGAACTAAAAAAAGAAGAAAAAAAAGAAGAATCGTGGAGGAAATTGTAATAATGCCAAGGAATACAATGGGGTCCCTTGAACTTAGGTGCTAGGCCCCCAATAAAGAAATAAGAACAGCAGTTGGCTCTTTGTGTATAGGGACAATTTCTTTCTTTCTTTCTTTCTTTCTTTCTTTCTTTCTTTCTCTGGGACTAGAGTGATTCTACAGAATCTTATGTGTAAAGTTAATCTGCTGGAGAATAATGTCTCCTGACAAATGATGCATGTATGTTCCTGACTACCCGATGGAAGGTGGCATGTACTGTATGTGGCTCCATTTCAAGGGAGGAAGGTTTTACAGTCTCTTTATTGTCCTTTTAAAACTGATTAAAACCCATTGGCCATGCTCCTTGGGCGGATACATTCATGGAGATGGAACAGTAATTCAGAAGAGTGGATGTGAAAATTACGTGTGCTACAACAGCACACAATATAAAATACAACAGTTTAAGTAATAACCCTGAAAGCAGCTGCCATGAGATGTGCATACATATATTTATTGTCAAAATTACATTACTTTTCAATTGCCTTTTTATCCTGTGTTACACTTGCATAACAACTGAGACTGCACTGCATTTTTCTTTTCAGTATGGGAAATTTGTTTAGTGCTACAAGTTTCAGTGGCTAGTGATAATGTTATTCTTGAATCCTTCAGAAATACAAAGAGCCAGATCTCTTTGACAAGCACTTTCAGATGTTAAGACACTGGTGATTATGTGAATACCATGGTTTGGTGGAATGACCCTTTATATCAAGAAAATAGTAATCCTTGAAAACTTAGTGATCCTTGACAACATTTATTCCATGGCTGATTTGGCCAGTAGTAGATTTATTTGTTCAGGCACTTCAGTGAAGCACATGAACACAGGAAAAAAAAAGTTTTTAAATTAATAAACTATATTTGGTTGTCAGTCCCCTGTGTTAGAGTTTTTTCTCATTTTAGTTGGTGCCATGCTCATGTTCGATTCCAGTACTTTAACCCGCCGGGAAATCATTTTAGGGTGCGCAAACTCATTCAAACTGATCAATCACTGACAGCTAACATTTGCTAGCTAGCTATGGAAGGCAGTACCCGAGTAAGGCTAGCTAGCTAGTTGATTATTAAGATAGAGCTATTCAATAATATTATGTTGGAATATAGAGGAAACATTCAACCATATCAATACAAAGCAGCAACATTAGGTAATACTAATGACAGGATAAACAACATAGACATATAGTGGCATTACGGCTTATCAGAAACTTACATTCACTTTGAGATGCCTTGGAGAAGAAATATTTATTTTTAAAACCAGCATGTCTCAGGTATCATTGTCAGGTTTCCCAGGCAACAACATAGAGGTTGACTTATGTTTTGGACCCCAAGGTTCTCAAGCACAAATGATTATTGATTTCCAAATGTTATTTTTGGCATGTTAAAAAAATAATTTTGTCAGTCTGGCAGTAATTATAGGAGAAACACTGAATATGAATATGGAAAACAAACTGCAATTAGTTTGTATCTGACGGACAAATGAAAACTAATGCTTGGATTACAAATAAGCAATAGACTTTTTTCCTTTTGATTGCCAGGACATAATCAGAGCTGACCATGGGTTGTTTTTTAAAATGATCGGCAGGTGGTGCAAATTGTTAATTTATCGGCAGATACTGATCATTGTCCGATGTGTCGGTGATTCCCTAACAGAGTAGTATCTGTTGCCTACTGTTTTCTATATCAGTTCTGCTGACCAGCAACAAACATGCCTATAGGTTACACCTTTAAACTTTTTCTGCTGCACTGTACAGTTTCTAAACTTTACTGTAAGCTGATTGTGTAGGAGTGCACTGTAATACCTGTTCTGACTGTTTTGTCAGGAATCAGCAGTCATTAAACTTTTAAGAAGACAAACAAGGAAAACACATGCAGTATCACACAGGGCAGTATTTAATCAATTTCCTGTTTGCACAGCTTCAGGAAAACTCATAGAAAATGAACATGGATCATTATAGCACAAACAATATCACACAAGTACAGTTTAGACAGCAGCAATACAGAAATAAAACAATAACTAAACAGAAAATGTGCTGTGTTACAAATAATAAGAGGAGGTTTGACAGTTTAATGCCAAAGATAAAGTAAAAAAGGCAGGAACAGTTGCTGGGAGTGAATCGTGGACCTCTTAACAGTTTGTGCCATTGAGATAATTCCTGAGCAGCCAGAGCTACACAGGAATAGATGACCAAGCAATAACTAAGCCAAATATTCTAGATAGAGATGGTCCACTCCCATGTTCTTGGGCAATGGTGGCCAGAATGCATTATTCATACATAATTCATCCCTACTTGTGCATAACTTTCAGGTTTTGTAAATCTTTACTGCACCATCTAGAAGCTATGACAACTTTTGCTCAGGAATAATAATCCTACAAAAAAGCAAAAGGGTTTTAGCAACTTCATTGCTCAGAGCCTTAATAATACACCACCCATAAGCACAGAAGCATTTGGGCTGATAGAATAGGTAGAAATAACCTTCAAAAAATAACTGCCATACCGAACACATACTGTTAGGACATCCTAATTCTTCAACAGTACTTCATCAACTGTTCCCAGACTTTGCCTTCAAGTGTCAAACATAACCCTCAAATTGCATTCATCCATCATAATTGTGTAATATGTCATTTATTCCTTCAACATGAAACTGAATTCAGTCTAACTTTAAGTTAGCCTTCAGATTAAGATTTATTTTATATGAACCCACTGCAGTTTTAACAATAAATAGGTATCTTTTCTTCTTTTAGTACACATTTAGTATATTAATTATGAAATGAAGCTTTTGATGAAATGAACAAGTAGACAGCAATGTACATCAAATAACATCAGACATTTCTTAATTTATAACCCTAATCTGTGCTTCAGTACTGAAATGAACACCAGATTGTAGGATTCAGACTTTGCTTCTGTGGCAAGAACAAATGTTCTGGGGCAATTAAATGTACTACCTTTGAATTGAGGTCAGTAACTTTTGGAAGGGAGTTTCATCATGCCAGTCAGACTTATACACAAACAAAAAGCCTGGAATAAATGTGTGGACAGCCATAAAATCTTTACCCAGCTGTTATTTTGTCTAAATGTTGAGCAGCAGTTGAAATAGCAGGGGAAGTTTTTGAGTGCTTCACTGTAGCAGTCTGAGATGGATCATCCCTCTGTCAAAGGGATTAGTGATTAGGATTGGTATAGGCCTAAAACAGCAGAGGCTAGATGTGCAAACAGAATAAGAGATCTGCATATTTTAGCATTTAGATCATTTTAAAAACGATTTTTAAAAACCTGGAAGCATCTTTTTGAAATTTGAAATGTACTTTGGCAAAGTTGAGCCTGCTTTTTGAACCTAAATTTAGTCACAATTCAAGTGGGTATATTTAGCCTCTGCAAAGCAGGAAATGAAAGCAAGCAGGAAAGGAAAACTTTTGAGATTATTTGTATGTTATTTAATATATCCTTATTAAAACATTTTTAGAGGAGAGAGAGCTACTTTTACATCACATTTTTCTCCCAAATCATTATCAATCCCTCCATGCAGATGCCAAATCTCGCCTATCACATAGACTTGGAAAATAGCTTAAATGAAGCAAGTCACTTGTATCATTTACAATACTAACTTAGATTCGTCTATATTCATAATTTAGGTCAAAATAAAGTGCCACAAATCCAATCACATTGAAGCAGCTATTTCAACTGAAAAAGTTAAATTAACCATTCAAAAATTCTAGGCATAGGTGATAACGGTGGTCATTTAGACGGCACTTGTCTGGGGGCATGCCAAAAGATGAGAAAAAAAAATCCATGTATTGTGTCCACGGTAGCAATTTCACCTAGGGTGGCAGAAAGACCAGTGCTGTGCCTGCACACAAGATAAAACACTTCATAGGTCACGGACAGTGACTAATTTTTCCCCATGTCACCTTAAGGGCTTTATAGAACTTTAAAAACCTGGTGACAAAAAGGTGCAGCTATACCCCGCAAGCATGACACACTGGACAATGGCGTCCATTTTGGAGTTCAAAATATCTTTTCACCACCAAAAATTTGTATTCTGTCATAGCAGCAAGATAAAGCCAACAACAGCCCAAAGGTATGCCAATACAGTGGTGAAAATTCTGCTGACTGAATAGTAAAACAAACATTTTTTTATTATTGTGGAATTATACTACGTCATTCTACTATCAATATCTGTGAATACATACTTTATCATTACAATCCCTGCAATGGATAACTCTTGGATAATGGATAACATTCTTTTAAAAAAAAAAAAATCCCTCCTCCAGCAGCACCACAACTTTCAGGCCATACTTTTTGGGGGGATTTTTCAGTCTTAAAAAACTTTGACACTTGTTTGATTGAATTGAATATGCCCATAAACTGGCTAAATGTATCTGATTGAATCTCGGGGTCTCTATTATGTTGACCTTTAAGTATGCCCTTGGACTGATCCTTCCAACAAACTAGTAATTGTGGTTAAAGGGAGGGAGTTCACAGCTTAAGGTAAATATCTCAGAGGCACAGGACCCGAAATCATTTCTGCAGGACCAATTCTTGATTAGGAATCCATATATCCACAGAGACCGTGCTTCTTATGGGAGAGATAAGCCTTTTGCTGACTAGGTTATAAAAGTTAATTTAACAGTATTTTCTGTAGGAAATAGATAATGCATGTCCCAGAAATATGTTTTATTCTCTTCTAATTGCACAGCAAACCTGCCTGTGACAAATTAAGCAAAGAAGCACTTGTAAGAACACCCTAAATATCTGTTAAAGTACATATATGAACATATCAACATTGTTGCAATTATTTACCATTTAATTACACTTTGTTAGTATTATTTGCTGCCGGAACATTGTGTGGACAGTCATGCTAACTTTATGTACCATTATTTCCCAGTCTTGTCAAGCCTCCAGATTAACCTGAAAAAGTATGTTGTATGTTTTTGTAGACAAAAGTTGATAATGGTCAGTAGGAGTATTGCTTAAATTCAGTAGGCATGCATCCTTCAAATTCTGGGCACTGTTGTTCAAAAAGCACATACAATGTCTTTTTTTATCATTATTTACTAAAGAAAATAGTTGAAATGTTAAATTTGAAAAGGTTTAAAAGTTGAAGCATGTTGTGTTCCTTTTTGTGACTTCCATTATATCATCTGGTTTTGCCGCAATTCTCCTCTGTTACATTTGTTTTTGTTTTTGTATGTGTTTTTGAATTTGCATTGCATTTGAACTTGCAGCACATTTCCTTTTTACATTTGCTTTGGTATTTAAATTATGCTTCTTTTCTTGCCGCATGTTTCCGCTGTTGCATTTGCTTTAGCTTTTTATATGTATTTTGAAATCAGCATTGTTTCATGAACTAGAGCATCTAGAGTTTCCCTTTATGTTTGTGCTTTCACTTTTGAAGTACAATTGTTCTTAAAAAAATGAAAGCATCATCCTTCACATAATTTTCTAAAGACCAGGTATCAACACAATTGAACACATGTGGGAGATGTTCAACCAACGTGTTAGACAGCACTCTCCACCACCATCATCAAAACACCATATGAGGGAATATGGTGTCCTATCCCTCCAGTAGGGTTCCAGACACTAGTAGAATCTATGCCAAAGCGCATTGAAGCTGTTCTGGGGGCTCACCTTGGCCAAACACCTTACTAATATACTATATGCTGGTTATTCCTTTAATTTGTCATCTGTCTGTATATGTGATCTATTTGTATTCCATTTTAAACTGAAGAAGAATAACTTTGCATTTTTGCCCATATAGTAGCACTTGTGGCACTTCATTTCTACCTAAATTGTAAATGTAATATTGTCTTGTATTATATTGCATTCTTAGTATTGTAAATGGTACAAGTCTTGCTTCATTTAAGCCATTTTTCCAATTTTCAGATTCTCACATCTGGATTTATTAAGTAGAACACCCCCTAAATGGGTGAGAATTGGCCATATTTGGCATCTGCACAAAAGAGTTAAATGTTTATTTATTTATTTATTTATTTAAAATGGTGGAACATCTACCAATCACACCTTTTTGACCAGAGCAGCAAAGTTCACACATGCCAGAATAAGTGAAATGTCTGAATATATTATATATAACTCCTACAAATACAATAGGGTTTCAGCAGCTTTGTTACTTGGCCCTCTAACCAGCAGACCCTGTGGCTCTCCAAGACACAATTCTGAAACCTGTACTATAGCCTATGGTAGCAACAAAGCTACTCCCCCTCCTTGCCAAGGTAAGGTAGTGACATTTCTACATGTGGCTAGTGGACACTGAGTAGACTTGTAATACGAAGGAACAGTTCACATCAAAATTGCTTGTTTATTTGAATACATTATAAGCTAAACGTATTACAAGCCATGTCTACCTCATTTCATGTACACAGTATTGCTCTCCAGTCTGAAGCTTCTGCAGTGAGACTCACCTATTGTGAACCAATCTCATGCTTACTCACCTGGATCTCATGATTTCACACATTTTAAGGTAGGTAAAATGATTATACTATGGATTAAGTGCTGTAATCTGAATAACCCTAGGAGGTTAACATTTCTAGCTAAAATGGATGATCACTTGTCTTTAAAATTCTGACATTCATACATATAATATGTGCAATAGAAATAATATTATTTCTATTAAAATAATACATTCGCTTTGATTAATGATTGCTTATAGTTATTCTAATGACAGCATCTTACTGCCATTGACCATTCATTAATTAGCCTACTTCAATAAGTGCAAGATCACATAATGATTGTTTCTAGGTTACCCCTCTATTTATTTTCTGAATCAAAGAAATTTGATTACTATAAAGCCACATAACTTTCTTGTCTTAATGATTGATATAACACTAGCGAGCATGCAGATTAATCATGAATAAGGAATTAAAAGTTCCACTGTCTTAGAATTTCATGTTTATTGCCATTGGGGCAGACTGGACTGAACTTTAGAAATTAATTTTAGAAATGAACATCTGAGTATGTATGACTTAATCTAAAATTAACTTTTTAAGTGCATCTAGAATTTCTAGATGCACATAAAAACAACTCATTTAATCCAGAAGGCCGAGATATTGGCAAATGAAGTTTTCATGCATAAATAAGGGGTCTGAGTAATGGGCAAATGGGTTAGTGCAGCTCTAACTATGAACTTGCTACAGCACTTGTCGATTTGCTTTAAAGTCAGGTATTGTATTAAATTCAATTTCTTGTATTCTAAGAAAGAGAGGGAGGGAGGGAGAGAGGGAGAGAGGGAGGGAGAGAGGGAGAGAGAGAGCGAGAGAGAGAGAGAGAGAGAGAGAGAGAGAGAGAGAGAGAGAGAGAGAGAGAGAGAGAGAGAGAGAACGAGAGAGAGAGAGAGAGAGAGAGAGAGAGAGAGAGAGAGAGAGAGAGAGAGACTTTCTGATTTGGGCCCAAATATCCAAGGTTAATTTTCTGAGAAAGCTGCAGTCCCTAGATAAGACCATCCCTGCAAATTAGTTTTGCCTGCCTGGATTACAGCTAAATTTATGCAGCGCTCCTTATCCTCTCACAAGCTCCTCTGAAGTGGCATAATTAACTTGCGCACATAAAATGTGCAAATTTTCTGCTTGGTGGTAACCATTCCTTATTTCAACACTTTCATTTTTGACCCTGTTAAAAACAGCACTTTTGGCTTTGCTTTTTTCCCCAAGTTTACATCTTCTGTAATGTACAGCAATGTAAATGCAACTAAAATGCATTATTGACCACTCTCAGATGGTATGTACACCTGGAATGGTGAACAGTAATTTGATAAATAATCAATAATATCAATGTATAAGATATAAAGATCTGTAGAATGGGAATTAATTCAATTCTTTATTTATTATTTATGATTTCATATTAAAAGTGATCTGAGAAATACATACAACATACAACATTCATAGTTTGTGTTCCTGCTTACAACCAGGGAGTTGTTTCAGTACTTAAAACTGTGGTGTTGCCTCATTTGAACTATATTATCAGTTCTTTTCCTGCTTTGTAATTTGGAAATATTTTTTAGTAGTATTTTTTGACAAAGTATACAATAATTCATAATGTGTGGTCTAGGTCTATTTTTACATAGAAAATAACAAAAAAAATAAAGTGGTATTATAACATCCTATAGAAATAGCTATGAAACAGGGCGCTGTGCTTTAGAGAAGGAATTCAGGGGAGAATGTCCAAGCACAGGGGGAAGAAAAATACTCTATCTTCAAAGGAAAATATTCCCTACATGTAAATGTGGTAAGCTTCTCTTTAAGACTTGCAGATTCCAGGCTGCAGTTACAGTGATTTCCCCCTTTCATGCCCTGGGCTGTTGTGCTTATCTGGGTCTATTCCAAAGTCCTGGAGAAAAGAAAAAAAAGAAGAAAAAAAGCCATATGGGCAACTGCTGTTGTTTCCTCATCTGCTGCTCACCTTCGTTGTACGATGTGTGGTTTCAGGGCAAAACCATCTCATTTGCGTTTATCCTGGTGAAGACAAGTAAAAAAAATGTGGACCCTACACTTGCGCTTTGGCATTGTTAACATTGTTATTAAGCAGCCATTTGGTACAAGCCCTTTCAAACAACTGCAACAACTACAGAAAAGAGGTGACAAATAAAGTACTGGGTTCTCTTTGGAGGATGCAGAAATCTACTTTCTATCGCAAACACAGCTGTTGTGAGGACATTTTTGGTATGGTTGCAAGGATGTTAGGTTGAGAGGGTGCCCTAGGTTAGTATGGTCAAACTTGCTTTTTCAGGTTCTCTGGGTAGGTGGAAAGAGAACCAAAACATGATGTTCTTTCAAAGTGCAATTATGAAAAACTTTTGTGGAATGAAGACGTCATGACTACTTACTGTGTTCTGATGGTACATATTATTCCAAAATGTATTTGGTGATGCCAATCTGCACCAAATCTTGCCCTAGCATTTGTCCAAACTCAGTCCCAGCAAAAACAGTACTCCATATAACAATTGCAAATTAACATTTCAACAAATGCAACACATCACATTGTTGGCATTTTGCAGACACTCTTATCCGTATGGCAAGCCGTTTTAGCTTTAATTCATTTCTAGAGGATATCGCAAATTCACATTCTAACTAGTTAGAATGCAAATTCTTGATACCAGAAATTCAATTGTAGCTAGTTATAATTCGAGTATTTTCCCCATTCATTTCAATGGAACCTTTCATTTTTGATATCAAGAATTAAAATTTAACTAGTCAAAATAGGAATTATTGATATGAAGAATTGTATTTTACCTAGTTAAAATTAGACATTCTACTTAAAACTTGTTAAAATCCTATTATTGATATCAAGAATTCCAATTTTAACTAGTTAAAATTGAATTCCTGATATCAAGATTTTCAATTTTAACTAGATAAAATTTAATTCATGATATCAGAAATAGGTATTTGAACTAGCTGAAATTATATTGTTGATATCAGTAATTGATTTTCTGATATCAGCAATTGGCATTTTAACTAGGTCAAATTCCAACTCCCATTGAAATAAATGAGAAAAACGTTTTCAATCTGACTAATTAAAATTTAATTTCCGATATCAATAATATAAAGTAGTTAAAATCAAATTTCTGATATCAGAAATACACATTATAACTAGTTACAATTGAATTTCTGATATAAAGTATTTGCATTCTTACTAGTTAGAATTTGTATTTGCGATATCCTCTAGAAATGAATTAAAGCTAAAACGGCTTGCCATATCCAGAGCAACTTACACAACTTTCGTAAGGATACAACAGCAGTGTCCTAGTTGAAAATCTAACCTATAGTTAAAAAAATATAACTATAACTATAATAAATAAATAAATAAAAAATTGATATCTGCACACTAAACCATTTCTATATGGGCCTTGCTGTGTGCCTAGGGGCCTTGTCATGCTGAAACAGAACTTTTGAGGAAGCAAATAATGTTTATTGCATGCTGAAGCATTAAGATGTGCCTTCACTGGAACTAAGGGGCCCAGCCCAAACCATGAAATACAGCCCCATACCAAGGGGTGTCCAGGTACTTAACTTATATATATACTTATATATATTTACGTTTTTAAAACGTAATATGGTTTTTATGTCTGATGACCCCAAGCTAGTAGCTTTTGCATAGCCAGGCTTTTTGCTTTATAAACTGTTTATTTACTGACTCTGACTGCTGTGTAAATAAAAACTACATCTTATTTGATGCCTTCAGTATTTGCAAATCTGTAGCATCAGGTTGCTTGCTAGCTACATTTTTATGTTGAACACAGAATAGGAAATAAATAATGTTTGTTATGGGAAAACCATGAAACATTTTCAAAAAGAAAAGACTCCACGATTTTCCGCTTCCAGTAGACTGTACTAATACTACAAATGTTAACAGAACTATGGGATTGTATGGAGTCCCTACAGGGACATGACTGAAAAATGCATCACAAAATCCCTCACAAAAATGTAGTGTTCCCTCACAAAACCTTTTAGTTCTCTCGAGGAAAGAACATCTGTAAAAAAACAGTGAATATGTACCTGGTACACTTCATACCCACGGATTGAATTTATTTTGCACTAGTAATTTATCAATAAATCCCAGGAAGCGAACAATGGGCCGACATTTAAAAATGAAGAAACATGAATTAAGGTCTGAGGTCAACACCAAGGGGGAATCAACTGTCAGCAGTGGAAAAGACAGCCTTGAGTGGTGACAGTGTCATTCAAGATTTAACAGCTGCATACTTAAGTGTAAATATTCCACTGGAAAAAAATTGACAATCCCAAATTGTGTGCATTTTTAAACAAGCATGTAATTAATGGGGGGGGGGGGGGGGGGGGGGGGGCATGCTGTCAGCTCGACAGCTTTAACAGCTTCAACAGAAGTCTGTTACTTTGCATAAAATAAAAATTCAAGAACTGATTTAAACAAATGACAGCATATCTGTGATAACAGACAAATCAACAGATGGCAAAGGCAATTATGTTTTGCATTATTTGTTTGTTTGTTCTTCCAGGGAAATCCCTCACAACTGATCAGGAAGTTTTCCTTGCTAGCACACTAACTAGTACCTAACTGCTGTGAATTACTCCTCAGTTGCAGATAGCATCAAGAAATTCTTACTGGACTGTAAAACTGACTTTGAAAATGAGACTGCATTTGTGTCAGGCAATGTAAGTTTTATGTTAGAAGCATATAAAAACATCTGGAAAAGCTTGTTACCAAATTGCAGTGCATTTAACTTGCAATTCCCACATTGTAGCACTAATGAGTAGTGCTTGGTCAACTAATTTCCTTAAAATTGACAACCTTTCAAAAAAGTTTTTAAACATTATCTAAACCGGGCAAGGTTCTTCTCTGCCAATAAGCTGAAGTTGCAGAGAAATTAACAACATATTACAACCCAGATCAACTCAAAAATACAGTATATTTCTATAATCCGGTTCATGAATTGCTTAAGGCTGTTAAGATTATTGAACCTAAGCAAGTGTGCAGACTCAATGTGTCAACCCTCACACTACATTCACACTAAACAAAAAACTTTCGATCTGAGCTGAGCAATTATAAATTATTTGCACAAGAAAACAGCGCTGCAATGTCACTGGGTGAATTCTGAGAAACAGCTGAAGAAATATTTACAAACCTTACTCAAATCCAAAACGATACTTGGCCCTGGTAACAAACTCAGTTGTTGCAGAAAGATGTGTGTCTTCCTATGGGCAAATTTTCACCAAGCATCATGCATCAATGACAGCAGAGACTGTTAAACAAATAGCCATGACAAATTATCATCACAGAGTTTTCATTTGAACTTGGTACATGATACACTTTTTTTCATTTACACTTTAATATATCACTACCAACTATTTTCTTACTACTAATATGATAGAATGTCCTATAACTACAAATTTTAAATGTGGGCATTTCACACTGCATCTAACAAAAAAGAACAAGCCCCTGTATGTACAACATTTAAAAATACTACTGAATTTCACGTGAGTATTGCTTGTAAACATCATTGTCAATCATTGTCTGTGTCAATTAGTGTCAGTTACTCAGATGATTGAGGTGGTGCAAATGGGATAATTGTTTGAGAAAGAGGGTTTGGAGGACTGAAGTACCATGTGAGAAAGCAAGGGGAGAAACTGCTGGTCCTAATAGTAAACATTATCATAAAAGTCTTGTTTCAGTGCTAAGTTTTCTTCTGCAGTCCTCAACTGCCAACCCGCCCGCCTAATTTCTGTGCATGCAGGAAAAAATAAACTGCATGAATGACCACTGTAAATAGAACATATCAAATGGCAATTATACTATTAATTTGTGATATTAAAAAATATACTTTCCACAATGACAAGTTAGTCACTGCTGCGTACGACATAATACAGTGATGACATCTCGCCATTAACTGGTACAGCTATTAAAGCAAAAGTAGATTACACATTATTATGTAAAGCAGGTAAAGGGTTTACAGTGTTCTTAAGAATTATAATAACTGTACTTTTATAGGAATAGAGTATGAAGAATACAACCCCTCTGTAATAAGGGTTGGAGGGTAAAAACTTAGTCATACTATACTAGAAGAATAAGGAACTTTAAATTAAAAAAAAAAATCTTATCAAAAAAAAAAAGAAGTTTATCAAACCAAATAAGTAGCACACAAAGCATGCTGTTTGTATTTACATTTTACATGCCTATCGCAATGAAACATTTATCATTGTAATGTTCAAGGCCTACCTACATACTCAACAGAGTGTATCGAGTAGCAGCCAGTGAGTCCAAAGGAGGGTGAGATGCTATGCATTATTGTCTGTTAAATCTTTCAGGAGGAAAAGAAATTTCCTTAATTACTCCAGGACAATGTAATTGTAACAGAGTAGAAACACCTTCAAGGAACACACTTCATTACCTCCTGGGAGGTCCAAAGACACAGAAGGCTTGCATTCAGTAGAACAAATGGAGGGGGAATGCACTCAATGCTGTGATAAATTATGCCTGCTTAAAAGTATATTTAAAGAGACATGATGCACTTGTGTCTGATTAGTCCAGAGAACCCTGTGATACCAATGTGTGAGCCAATCAGAGGTGTGTATACCTTTTGGTGGGAGTAAACCCCTTAACAAAAATTGAAACATAATACTTATTTAAGGACAAGCTTTTGACAAGATCAAGCAATGCTTCAGTTAAACAATTAACCATATGCTTGAAGGCATACTTCTGTTTTAAAAGGTACAGTCACATTCCATTATGAACAATGTTGTCTCCTATATCACTTCATCCCCTCTGTCACCACATGCATTCCAACCCTCTCTGTGCCTTTATACATGTACAAATAATCAAACATCAGCTTTCAAATTGCAAATGAACTGTTGAAAGCAAGCTCTGTGAAGAATTTTACAGCTTACTCAGAAAAAATGAAATATTGAATCTTTTACAATGATTTTTAAATAAAAGTTTATCCTTATTTATGTTTATCCTACTGCATCTTCTCCTTCAAGAAACCACAGATCAGCAATGTTATACACGATTGCTATTTTCTAACCCTTATTCAGTTCCCTGGCTACCTATAAATTAAATGCTTTATATAGGGTCTTTGTCTATTTTAAGTCAAAAACTTTTTATGCAAAAACGAAATGCCTTTCGTATTAATACTCTGTGGGTTGTGTAGAAAACCAATGAACAAAAATACCATATCGTGGTTCTCAAACATAGAGACAAAAAAACTGGATTGAAGCTTTTGGTGATGAGGACTTGAGGTTTATTCTCACCGAAGTGAAACAAGAGGCTTGTGTGTATGTGTTGTAAGCCATTTGTCTCTAGTCCACTTGAAGACTTGAATTGTATTGATTTGGGAGGCTCTTAAAACCATTCCTTGAAAGATTCCAATGATTTCACTCAAACACTTTCATGATGCTATTACTATTATTCAACAGTGTACAAGTGTAACCTTGACTTTTACACACTGGGTTCTTTCTGAATCAAAGCATAGCATCTCACCAGTATTCAGCCAACCACAGACCTTTACATTTTCTTCAGTCTGACACTGGAATGCAAGTAACAGTCTTGACTACACTATCCTTCATTTGAGTGATCAGGTATGTATGGTATTGGGGTGGCTTAAAGTACAATAGTACCAGGCCAACCAGGAAGACAAACTACAAACTACTCTAAACTTGCATGTATAGGAACACCATATTCCCCTCTTACATTGGTTGAACTGATTTAGAACAAAGTGCAATATTTGGTCACAATATTTACAGATTCATACAGATTATATCTGGATTAATCAGATTTACGGTGTCAGCTCATTGTTCCATCAGTAAAATGGAGAACAGTTCATGAAAAGCAAGGGAAGCACTGCATGTACATTGTAGATGTCTGATCATCCTCACAGATACAATTGATTCTACCATTTCTACTGGACTAGAGGACATCTGGTGTAATTATTACCAGAGAATGCCTGTGATTATAAAAGGGTGGTTGGGATGGGATTACTGTTACTAGATTCCTCTGAGGCATGTTTCGTCACAGATGTTCATCAGCAGGGACATCACAATGGGGGAATAGTGGAACAGGCAGGGAAGAGTGGTGGTGGGGGCCTTAAAAGGCCAGGGCTAAGAAGGGGAAGGGGGCCCACAGAGATAACATTCACATAGGGCCCTGACTTGTGTGCCATACCCCTGTTTGACACTGTTTAGATTGGAAGACAAATGGGCCAAATTCACGCAGATTTGTTGACTAAAACTGGTTGCATTTCAGTGTATAGACACATTCAAATTGTGAATAAGGCTAAAAAGGACTTAAATATCTGCAGCATGTCTACATGAAACTGCCATAAACATGTGCAAACAAAAGTTAGTTTTCTCCAGTTGTCTAGGATGAGCAGTGTAACATTGACTGCAATTGAAAAGCTGCAGAAAAGCAAGAGCAGAATAAGTAAAAATTTGATGCCGAAAATAAATTGAACAAGATTACTTTCCAAGCTAAAAAGGAATTAAAAAAACTAGCCAATAAAAAAAATAATTATAATAATTTAGGTATCATGAACATGTACAGTAATTATAAATATGAAAGCATACTGCCATTTTCATTAAGCGGTAGGCCTAAAAAATTTCATATGAAATTGTTACAAGGATAGACGGTCGGCGGATTGTACAGTGAAATTTGGCGATGAGACTCAAACTTGTGCAACCCAAATGGGGTTTTATTTACAAAAGTGTCCCCAACTATTATACGAACATTTATATACATATATACATATATAACATAAAAGAATAAACACATCAATAGTACCCATGAAATTACACCCACCTACTGCCAGCCGCTGTACTGACAGCAAATGACCTGCTTATATACTATACATTATCTGAACTATACTATATTCCATACAATATTCAATTGTATTCAAATGACAGTGTGTTTCTACACATACAAATCATTATACCTATATTATCAGTTGCTGTTTTATATCTAATAATCACATGGTAATATTTTCTTGTACCCAATGAACTAAGTGCACTTTATGGTCTCCCTCCGTCTAAAATAGCCAATTCTTCTTGTCCAGCGCTTCCAATAAATTTGCCCAGAATTGTGACGTTCGGATTACGTCATTCCAGTTTGAACATGGAACAAACGAAATAAACAACGGTTAGTAGCAACTTCTAATATTATGTTTATTATACATGGTCAACTAAAATCTATTTGAGGTTTGAAACCAGATGTGTATGTTTAAGTTATTTGCAGTGCATTATCGTGGTGAACAGATGTACAGTGGCGAATGTGTTTGAGTAGACAAACCGGCAAACATAAATGGTGTGCACTACATCTATGAAAGGGGTGTACTCGCGCCAAACAACCCCTACTATAAGCAGATAGCCTACACAGTTAAAACCCGATCGGTTTTAAACAAGCATGAAACCGTCCAGACCCATGGCGCACCTGTACAAAGTGTCATGAGTAAAACTTGGCTAACTACATAGCTAGCTAGCTATGGCGTGTCCTCACCTCCGTAACGTTATTTGTTGTCTTCCGTGTATCCATATATCTGTATCGGTGGTACGCGCTAACTAGGTTAACTAAAGTAGGCGAAATGCAATAAAGTAGGCGATAAAGCTGTGCTTAAAAGTCTCGTGCCGTTCAAAGTGGTGATTTTGGAAATGCAGCTGCACGTGTCCTACTAAACAAAGCACCACCTGCGCATGCGTCCCACAAAACGTCCCTCAAAGGTCGTCCATGAGTGAGTACCCACAATTAGCGGCAGTCCTGCCTGCGCGCCGTGGGAAAAATAGCATCCTAGTGGGAACGGAAGGTTCGCTCAGTTACAGAAATACTGATTTAAAAAAACAAAACAAAAAAAAAAAACAAGAATTTAAATCTATGCCTGTAAATCTATGCCTGGTATTTTTATTATCATGTTCTTGCTTTATTAATCACCACAAACAATGGGATACAAATGAAAAAACAGAGCATCCCACAAGAATACAAAAATGACAGTAAATTTTAAAAACCTGTGGTAACACATGTCTATGAAATTGATATGCAGTTGCATGGTAGTATCAGCTTGTATCACTGTGGATAAAACAGCTGCTAACCTTACGCATAACTCCCAGTATCCATTGAGTTTAAATTGCATATTGGTCTGAGTGCCACTGGTGGTCCTTCGTTCAGCTGTCTGCATGACAAAATATGAAATATTGAAGCAGCTGATCCCTGGCCATACTTTAAAATGCAGCACAATAAAATAGTCATTTTTTTGGATGTACTAACACTATAACTGGAGCTACAAACCTTTTAAAGTAACTGCTGTTGTCAAAAATGACTTTGTAAGTTAACCATGACCTAACCACGATTGATCCACTCTCTAATTCCACAGCATAAAAAATATATTAAGGATGACAATATTTTATTTGAAAATAATATATATTATTCCAAGTATAACATACATAGTTTTGACAAAAATATAAATAAATAAATAAATAAATAAATAAATAAAAATTAATAATATGAAAAATAAGATTGTCTTATTATTCACTAAAGTAGACAAAGGTACTTTGGGTAGTTTCATAAAATGTCTTCCACTAGATTATACCTTTGACATAATACTGTGAGATATATATTTGCAACTGTACAACAACTGTTTCTGTATTAAGCTCATCGGGAGAGGCACAACACACATTTATATAATGTATAAAGTGGGATATGAATAAATATATTTAGTTTCTTTTATTGAACTCGCAGCAAATCCTCAAGTAATGAAGACGGCAGGGTCAGACACTGTACCTCCTACAGATGACAGATAAGATAAGGAGTGCTTTTTATCACGGAGATACCACTGGCACTGCTGGTGGCTGCCAAGAGCTGTGCGGAAAACAATGAATCCAGGCAGGCCTGCAGTCAAGTCTGTAATTCTACCGTTTTATCATCCAGATGATTTTAAATGGCTTTATTTGGTATTTCTAATTATTTGGCATTTTAATGGAAAATGAATAGGGGACCATGTGTTGGAATAAGGGCTTATCTGGTCAAGCAGGAATCCGAATTATGAAAACCATATTCCCCCAAGGTGCCCTTCTATACAATACAGTTAATTTAGTAACGTAATGTTAGAATGTGCTTTTAGCCATTGACATGTCAATTGGCTGACTATGCAATCAATAAGCAATCAAATCAAATTACATTGCATAATGTGATGCATGTATACCTGTGTAATATAACATATGTTTTAACCATATTGATTCATAAACTTTTTTTTGTCCAATAAGGAGATTCAGTGTACACTCAAATTATGTCTTACAGCAATTAAATCATCTTAACATGCATATAGTAGCTTTAAACAACTAAAATAACTGTGGATAACATAATACAGCTGTTAACCTTCACATATACTTGCGACATCAGAGAGAAATTTTACTGTGAAATCCAATTTTTACACAGGATTACAGCCCAAGAGAGAACCACACAGTAAATTGTAAGGAAATTGATGGTTTGATTGGTGACATTTCATTAAATTGCCCAGTCATTTGGTCTCAACAGACACTCGACAGAAGACACCATTTCAGCTATTAAAACTCTTTATCAAAAATACATCTTTATCTTTCAGTGCATTTAGTTTTTTAATGTTTTATGTTTTTTAATTTTTTTTATAAAGCATTTAAATGTAAGGATCTGCTATGCTATGTGTGTGTGTTTGTGTGTGTGTGCGCACGCATGTGCTTTAACAGATTACTCTGTATTTATTATATGATTTCTACTGCAGTTCTGGCAGTTACAACATCAAAGGTGATGTGATGCCTCATGCTATAACCACTGGTGGCTAATACAGATAAAATGTTCCCTTGTAAATGGACCTTGATGTTGTGCTTGCTCACTTCATGACATTTGAGAGCTTTTGGTTGCCATTCAGCTGCTTCATTTCTTCAGCATGAGGGTCAGTGCGGATACATTGTGTTTATCTCAGAAATATTCTGTCATTGCTTTTGTGTGTGATTCTATTAAAACACCTCAATGCCACATGGTAATTCATTTTTACCACCCACACTGACCTCTCTCTGAAACAAAGTCTCCTATAACTTCATTGCATGGGTCATTTATACTCTTATTGTGTGACATCCAGCCAGGCCCTTCTATACCAGCCCCATAAATCCATGATAATCAAATTAATTAATGTAATTAACACAGGATGACAGAGAATGTTTATGTACAGACCATGGCCATTCATACACATGCACATAGAGCCCTATGAACATAAAAGCACACGGTATATCTGTTTCCCTCAAAAACAGGTACCGTGTTATACAAAGGCCCCATTTCATAGGTCTGGTATAGGCCATGGAAATGCTCTACATAGCAGGCCTCTATGGATACTGAAGTCTGTATACATAGATTTGTATGTTTGCTAACAGCCTAATCACCCAGATGGTCAGATCAAGAAATATTAAGTCACTCACATATTACCATGTGGAAACAGCACTTACTGTAGTAGTAATAGGCATGCTGAAGATGTGGCAACTTAGACTGATCAGACTCTCAGAGGGTGTTTCAGGGAAGTGTGACATATTAAATATTTGACATATGCCCCCTCTCACTATTAAACCACCTCCCTGTCTCTCATAGTTTATGTTTGAATCGCCATTGCCAATGGCTTTATTTACCTTGGAACTGCCTTCAGTATGCTGATTTGATTAGTTCGAAAAAAATTAGTTACAGTATGAAAAGTGAACAGCTTTATATCTGTGAACTGTGCTGGCTTCACCAGGCTTAGAGAGGAGAGGTATTAGCCTGCCAGTAGAAATGCAAGTCTACTGACAACCATACAAAGTGTCTATCAAAAAATGAATAAAAAATCCACTTGTTTGTTTACCACACAGAAATTTAATTGTTGATTTGTGGGTCTATGAATAGACTTCACCTCTCCTACAATTCTGACAGAAAATCCAGAGCACTTAAAAATATAGGCATGATTGTAAATTCAGAAGTGAATATAAGTGGAGTGGAAAGGTTACAAATAGGTGCTGTCTTCAGTCATTATGTCATTGTTTATTTACGTGGCGGACACTGTAGCCTAACTTGAACTACAATTATTAGTCTATAAAAGTGGACATTTATGGAATGAATTACAATCACCTTTCTCAAGGGTAAAGTGTCCCACCAAGATTTGAACTTGCACAGTTCTGCATTATTTAGAAATTCATCACCTTAGTACTGGATTTCAACATCCGAAAGAAAAAAAAAAAAAGAATCATAAAAAAATCTGGGAGAACGGTCAACATGAAGTCATATGTTGTCACTGTTTCCCTTGTGAAAAGTGAAGATTTATCTATTCATAATGCTGATTGGCATTCTGATTATGTAAAACGTTTGACAAGGGATTTGTCTCTCTGAGCATTACTGTTGTTCTGCTCACTATCCTCTAAAACAATATAGCATTCAACACTTATCTATTCATAAATGGACTGCATTTCTATATATTCATAATATAAAAATTGGCCTTCAATCAAATAGTGGCCAATTAGTCTTAGATTCTCTGTAAATTCAGAAGTAAAAAAATAAAATCAATTCAAGCTGATTATCATTTGAAGCCTTTCAATTTGTTTTGAAACAATTCCAGAAATTTGAATGGAAATGGTCTAATTCACAATGTCTTCTCTTGTTTGTAGTCAGTGAACAGATTCCCTCTAGACTTCACAATGATCACCTACTATGTTCTCCCACTAGCTGGAAAATACCGCAGCAGCTTGTAGGTAATTGATCAGGCAAGTGAACTGTAAAATATTCATTTTCTACCTCAACAGCCAGGGGAATCTCCTGGGAATGTGATGAAAATATTGCTTGTGTGCATCGAGGTTAGAGTAGTAATAGCGAGGTAGCAGATAAGCAGAGGTCCGCGTCAGTGCCAATGCTTAATCTGTGGCTGGGACAGCCGGTGGTGCCGACCTCTTCCTGCAAGCCAAACCGTTCATCACATCCCCGACTTGAGGCCTCAGAGCAAATGTTCGGGTTCAGGTTGTGTGTCAGCTGGAACACTGATTTGCTCCATGCTTGAAGTAATTTTGCTTTGTCTTTGGAAGACCTATTGGAGCAGACTGATTGGCATGGGAACATTTTGCCCCAGACACTGGCATAATAAATTAAAGCCTTAATTAAAACCCCAACCACCACCATCCCCCCCCCACCCCCACCTCCCCCCAATGCAATTTTGAACAATCCGTGTTCTACTGAATGAAGAATAGTGTGGGAGAACTGGCAAAATACTGCAACAAAGCAACTATGAAATCTCAAATTCATGCATCTTCCTTTATCAATGTTCTACATACCTTGATGGACTGGTTGAATGACATTTATTACCTACTATGAATTGCTATGTACTCTTACGTACTACTGCATACTATGCTGTCTTTTGATGGCCTATCTTAAAAAGCTGTATTCCCATACCTCTAAAGGGAGTAAAATAATCACAGTCATCGTACCGTAGTAAAGCTGTTTTGGAGGCTTTGTCTTTTCCTGCATAACATTCTCTAACAGAATAACATGACAAGAAGCATTTTTTCTTTTGTCCTTCATAGAAAACTTTTTTATGGGTGACCTCTGTCTCTACTTTTCTCTCCTTTTGACAGAGAATAACATTGCTTGTCTATGGTCCTAATATACAGGCATCTTAATAGAATTTCATATAAATTTACAGCCAGTCTCCATACTGTATACTCAAACAATGTAGCTGGCCTTACAATGGCAGCCATAAAACAAGTTAATGGTAAGTGTTTCACTGGAGTGAAAAACAGCCATAAATTTGCAATACTGAATCAATATAGGCGCAATTAATTAGTTAAAAAGATGATGCCTCTTTAATTGCATTTAATTGTATGAATGTTTTATTGCTTAGTTAATTGAATACCTTATCTGCATTTTACAGATGTTTCATAACTATAAAACATTACATGTTAAAGATAACTGTTCCTGATTTTTTTCACAGCATTCACAAATGTAATTAAGTCTAGAAAATATTATTTTAAAACTTCAAACCACCATCTGTTTTTTTTAATCTTTATCTTTTAATATAAAATGGACATAAATTAGAAAAAATAGAGTACTTGAGAAACTGAAAAAGAAATTAAATAATCTGTTTTCCTTCCCATTTATAGTCCTCTGGTACGAATATCGGAGCCTTAGGAAAGGGTTGATTAGACTTGGGGTTACCTCTGGTTTTATCTGTTAAATATTGCAATATTCCAGGTTTAATCCTCCCAGACCTTCATCTCTGTGGATGCATTGGAGACAAGGCTAGCACTGCAGGATTATATTTCAGATTGTCTGTAAATCTATAATCTATAGACACATGCATGTCTGATCTCAGGGTTTCTTTTTTGGAGAAGAGATAAAAGCAGACAATTCACATATCCAAGAATGTCCCTGTGCAAAAGTCACAAATGGACAAACAAATTCATTTGGTGCAAATATTTTCTCATTGTATGCTCAAAAGAATGAATATATTTGGTATCTGTTAAGGTCTGATGCATGAGAAAAAGGAAGTATATGTCTAATTGAGTGCTTTATTGTATGTGATGAATCATTGCTATGTTGTTTAAATATCAAATGTTTGGAAAAATAGGCTAAAACTAGATTAGAATTTGATTTTTGTAACATATTGCAACCTTTAATAACCCCTTTTTTGTAAGCAGCAACATCTTAAAATAAAGAAAACAATGATGAATTAATTAGTTAATTGTTTGTGACTATATTTCTGCAAATAGTGCATCTTGCTATGGCCATTGGGATGCAAGTGTGCCTTGTTGATATAGGCTAATATGCTGGGATGACAAGATATAAGTAGGCCTGAGGTCCTCCTAAACCAATTCAGAAGGCTTGAGCCTTGAAGTGAAGTGCAGTAATTATCACAGATACAGTGGTGATAAGTCTCACATATAGACCTCTTTACATCAATTGATATTTTTTCTTATAAAATCATTATTGGATATCCGCTTTCAATGCTGGAAATATGTATGGTCATATGGTCATCCCGTAAATTACCATCAGGGCCGCAAAATTTTTGCGTTGCAGCATGTTTAGAATTTAGAAGGGTATTTACTAAGACTTGTTATGTAAATAAGCACAGCCGCGGATTTAAGATGTGTCTTGTGTACGGCAGGAAAGCAGCCACCTCCCAAAGGAACAGAGCAATGTGATAACCTTTTTTTGTCTGAAATATTTCCAAAAATCTATTAGTAATTTTTAGGTATAAGGCTTTATTTTTATTTGCAATAAACCATATCTTTCACCATCTTAAGAAGTTAGCTGCCCTCAAAAAGTTTGCATGGATTTCAAAGTGTATTCTATTGGGAATTCGATACTAGGCGACAAATATTAATAAATATTTATTTTACTCATCAACGTGTTTGACTTTTTAAGTTAGTTTGGTCTTTATTGTTAAATGTGTACAGCTGATGCTGTTAACATAGCTTCATCTTATAGATGATGTGATTAATGGAAAAGAAATGGTTACCTGGTCACAGCCATTTACAATAAGCACACAGCACATTGGTCAGCTATTCGCTTTGTAAAGCTTACCTGGGTGTTAACAAACCAACAAAAGAAGCTTTCCTCATCTATTTGGATGTTACCAAAACTCACTTCAGTTGCTTGTGCGTCAATGTTTACATTGTCTTTTTTCGTGAATAAAGCCCCATGCTTCAAAATCTGAGGATGTGGCTGGTCTAACATTACCAATGGAAATGTGTTTTCTTGATTAATATGTGCTGAAAAAACCTGCACATTATATGGCATTTTCACTTACTGTTAAAATTATTCCACACCTCTGATAGAATCATACCGACGAGGTGGTATGAATGTAACATCAGACTGCATGTACTTTGGTATTAATTGTACCTGAGTCAAAAACATTAGGAATGTAATTGAAACAGCTAATGACTACTGACATGCCAAAGCTATTTGAAATAAAATTTCATGGTGCTAGGCTCAATTTTTTCTGAGTAAAATCCAAAAAACAGCATTTATGGTGACTCTCCCCGACTCTAACACTCTGACGATGTCTTCTCGTAAGAATGACCATTCTGATTTTGAGCCAGAAAGAAGTTAACACCTGCAGACATTAAAAAACAGAGACAATTACTTTTGACGCAACGGCCACCAGCCATGATAAATCAGCTGTAGGAGGTCATATGCACTGTGTCCCATTTTTTTCAGTCTACCCTCATACTGCCCTTAAATGCATATGTATTAACCCAAATACTCAGATTTTATGGAAGCCGCACTCGGGTGCGGCACCTTAGTAAATACAGGAAAATGGTATTTGTCTCATTAGCATCTGTAAAAGCCCCATAGATCTGTAGTAAATATGGCCCTTGGTGTCTTAAAATCACTCAGACAAGATTGAGAGACCATAAAAGTATAGCTTCTGTGTACAGTATAGCTTCATTAACAAAGCTTAAAATAATTATTTTTGTTGTAAACAGGACATACAGTATTATTAACACTGAAATACACATAATTGCTGTGAATGATCACTGTGGAGTGTAATACAGTATCGCTGTAAATAAGAGAAGGACCATGGTTTATATCAGATAATTATGTGTAGTATACCTGCCTTGAAAGTAGGTATAAAGTGAAGAGGTTCAGATAATGTTTAATGTGCTGTAATTCTGATCATGAATGCAACATTACTGCAGAGGACGAAAGTCTGTGAATGAAACACAAGATGAACAAATAGGAAAATACAACAGATCATATAGGCTATTTGGTGTTAGCCGATTATGATAGTTAGCCACGGACTGGATTTGACTTTGGTGATCCAGTGTAGATATTTATGCATACTAACAATATCCTACTTGCAAAACAATACCATCAGATTACTGTAAACATACTTAGTCAAGTTTGAATATGTATGTCAACTATACAGTAACATTGGATTTTCATGAATAATACAACTCTACAGGGCTCTAAAGGGTTAGTTTATGTTAAATAGATTTAAGGTTGTAGACTTGTAACCACAATTTTGGCAGTGATTCTACCCGCAGTGCTGGAAAATGCCATTATAAAATAGATCAAAGGGAATACTATTATACACACGATCAAAGGAACCAGAAATTCTTAAGAGTAGATTATGAGACATACTGACTTATGAGTGTTAAATTACACAGGAATATAAATAAATCAATTAAGATAAACAAAACCTGGATTCAACTGAATAGAAAAAAAGTATATTTATTTAGAAACATTTGAGCAAAACAGAAAACAGTTTTTATTCTTTTGAAAATAAGGAAATGTTATGGTTATAATCAGATATTTATCTATTGTACTTGTTGAGCACTACGGCTGTATGAAATACAGTATGTTCTGATACTAATATATGCAATTACAAATAAGATAGGAGCCAGGGAGACATTCGCAACATGTTTTTTTCCCCCATTCATTGTTCATTTAGATCACAAACACTACAGCTTAGCTGCCAAATGCCTGTAATGTAATGTAATGTAATCAATCCCTTTTGCAAATGTGTGAAAATGAAATGCAATTAGTTAAACACACACTTAATTGCATTTGAGAAATATAGGCATAGTTTGCTTTGCAAGATAGTTGGCTACTACCAGCTAAAGTTAGTAGCCATCCCTCAATCCGGTTGTTTAGCCTTCTGGCTCGCTAGCTAGTCGTGACTTATGATAGCATAGCATCCTATTTAATATTGGTAAAGGAGAGCTGTGTGAATCTTATGGCAGTGAGCTGATTGATTTTACCACCACTATCACATGTTATAGTTGGCAAAACACTGAATTCCATTTGACATCTTCAGGTCAAGATGCAGAGGAAAATCTCGTCATTCTTTAAAAAAATGACAGAAAGCCCCAGCCCTGTCCTCAGTCAGGAGGTTGATAGTGCAAGAGGTTGGTTATCTCAGGTGAGATTTATAGTGATAGGCAATTTTTCCTTCATGGAGATGTATGCAGATTTAATTTATTGAATTTATGCCCCTGAAAATTTTTGGGTGAAGCAGACAAGATTGAGCTCTTTTTAAAGAAAAGTGGCAGCAGTGTAGAAGCTAGTGTAGAAGTGAGTGAATAAGTGACTGTCATTTTCAATAACCATAACAGCACAAATAATTGACAAAATCTCTAAATGAATATACAGTATTTACCCTAATATAATGTGGGAGATTACGGAGCTACAAAACTGATTTAGTGAAGTTTTAAAATAATCCCCAAAGTCTTTGAATATATGTCAAATTGCAGAAAATTGCATCATTATTTTCTTTTTTTTCTGGGGAAGGACCCCCATGCCCTCCGCTCTAATTGTGCCCCCCACAGAATTTTGGCTTGCATGACGCCCCTGTATCTAATCATTTTGTAAATGGGTGGGATGGGTAATTAAGATTTCAGTCAATTTATCTATGTTTTTTTTTAACCGCAGGTAGCCTAATACCATTGGCCTGTAGTGTACTGTAAGTAAAATAGGTACGAAAGCTGCAGTCTGGCAAAGAAGAAGGTCTTAGGGTTAGATGTACAGGGCCGAGTAAACATTGGTTATTCCCTGTGAGAAATTTCAAAGAAGCCAAAATATCTTTTGGTGTCTAGCAAAATAAACCATTGTCAAACTGCACCACAACTACAGGAAGAACTCAATGCAGCTAGAGAGAAACCAGTCCCCCTGACTACAGTGAAATACTATGATCAACTATGGCAACTACAATCTTCTGGTCTAGAAGGATGTGCATCTTCCTTTTTCCAATCTTTTTGGTCTAGTGTTGATGGTGCTTGGCCCACTGGAGTGTTTTCCTCTTGTTAACAGCATATAGCAAGGGCTTTTTCACAGATACACATTCTTTATGTGAAAAAAAGTTGGTACTTTGGTTTGTATTTCAATAAATTTTCATTTACCAGAATTCTTCTCTAACTAATAAATAAATAAATAAATACAGGTACTTTTGGCCTACACTGTATGTGTTGGATTGTGAAAAAGTAGTGCAAGAAACGTGGTTGTAAAACTACAAGAACATACGGCAGTGTTAAGAGAATGCATGTGAAGTGAGATACCTCAGACTGTAACCTGACTAACCCATTTCATTATTTGCACTGATAGATCACTCATTACATTTATTCTACCATTCACTCTCTTTTTACTGGGCCGGCCAACAGAGAAATGTACTTCCCCTGTATTGCTAGGTTCCTCCTGAGATTTCTTCCCTTTCGGGAATTTTTATCTCACCACCATTTGAGTGTTTTCTTAATACTGGGAAGTTTAACTTTTTTTTTCACCTCAGGTTTTCCCTTTTTGGACAGGCCTGACAGTGCCTCTGAAACAGTGGGTATACAATTAAAATTGAAGTGAACTTTAGTTCTATGGGATCTTGATAAACTGGGCCATCCCAGGACCCCCGTAAGAAGCATCCAGAGAGGTAGGATTTGACCCATTTAAAAGCCATGCCAGAGGTTCCCAATGTTACAAGGGTGGACAGAAAGAACACCTGATTAAATATAGCATAGGCTGCAGAGAGATACAGGATGCTTGGGACAAATGAAAGACTTTAGCTGAATGTAGTGTGTGTTCTCCATGTCAGATTATTCCTGCTTGGATTTGGTGGAAGACAGGATATTCCTACTTTAAGTGGAAAGCGGTCTGCCTATATTAATCTCAAGTCTGTGGATGATAGAATGGTTTGTGGGACCTGAGTCAACCTACTTTATAGTGCAAAACTGACATCTTAATTAGATTTCTGCGGAAATTTCAGAACGACTTGACACAAGCCTGGCCTGAGGTTTGTAAATGTGCATATGGATACTCAGTCACTAAACGGGATACTTCATATCTACTAAAATTGCTCCCTAAGGGTGCAATGAAAAATAGGTTATACACAGGATATTCTTCAAAGTGAAATAAATTAAATATACTGGATCACATGTCCGTATAAATTAAATCAGTTGAAAGGCACCTACAGTGTGATTTGAAAATGACACCTAAGGAATTAGATTGTAAAACTTGATGATTTTTCTTGAAAATATCTTGTTTTTAATTATGTGCCTTTTCTTGAAAGATCAATTTGAGGTTATATATGGCATTCTGACAATCCCATAAAGAGGAAACAATATGGAAATATGTATAATCATTATATACTATGACTAGATATATTTTCCGAACAATACAATTAATTTTGAGACTCATAACTATTCTGAAAGGACTTGTATGTTCAGTAAAAGAACATTCTGATCGCAATGCTCCCTTTCTTCTCCAAACTTGCAAAGCACCCTTTATATTGCAGTTTTATTGGTAAAGAGAATACAAATGAAACTAGAATTTAAAAAGTAGAATACAATAAAAAGAATAATAATAAAAAATCCAGCTTCAAGTCATGATGGACATATTACTGCCATTGACACCGGCATTAAATTTATTTTCCAGAGAACTCAAATGTAATTAACCTTCTGTGCAGGAGAATTCTATTACAAACAGCTATTCTGCCATGCAAAGTGCACTGCAGAGATGTCACAGTCCACTAAGCTGAGAGCAGAGCTGGTCTGCATTTTAAACCAAACTTCCAATTTTCTCCCCCAATCTCTCCTCATCGTCACTGAAGCTGGAAATTGATAGAACACTTGTGTGGAGAGTAAAGAAGGTAAAAAGCATTAAGAATTTCAGGTATTTGTTAGATTTTAATTTCCTTCGGTGGGGGTGTGTGGATGTAGGTTCCAATGACTGTTTGTTCTTTATGGCTGTGATGCACCAGAGTGACATTCAACCATGAATGCTTCCACTGCAGCCAAGTATGAGAAAATGTCACTGAGACCTCCCCCAGTAATCAATTATGAGCATTTTCACTGCTTACATTCATTACAAGACAGAATGAAAAATTGTCCTCCATCATTTGCCCATTAAAGGAACTTTAGATAAAAGAAGTCCAGGCGATGTTGCTTCCAAATGCCTCAGAAAGTATACACTGTGCGGTTTTCTCTGAAATGGAAAGTAAAATGGCAGGGGTTAATAAAGTCCATTTTGCAGCCAGGAGTGCAAAGTGCTGGCTTGTAAATTACAGGGGGCGTGTGTTGATGAAATTGCAGATGGCCACTTCCCCTCTCTTGAAAAATTACTTCCCAGGGGTGTGAATGACAGCTTCAATGCTATGTGATTTCCATCCCTCCCACTGTTCGGGCGGCAAACACGTGGTCTCACTGAAAGGACGAAGATAGAGGCAGTAAATGTCTTTGACATCATACTCTACAGATGTACCATTTCCAATCCCATTTATTAAAAGACTGTTTTTACATCTCTGGCTTAGTGTGCTATCTTTTTGTCTAAAAATATTTTCCCTAGTTCCTAAACACCAATGTAAATTCCACAAAAGGAGGAGATCCAGATTATATATGAAAGACATTTGAATGGCACTTCCTCCTTGCCCTTTTTTATATGGGTGCATCTGCCATTTTTAAAACATTTGAATATTTTAAAGATCTACTATGGTATGTGTGTGCGTGTGTGTGGTCATTTAGACAAATAGGAACAGATGAAGTAATGTTCAGGTTTTCACACTGTTTGGTAAAAGGGCACTAAAAATGGTTCTCAAAGAAAACCGTGTATGTGTCTGTCTCATTCCATCTGTGTGTAGTATGGGCATGTGTGAATGGGTATACAGTACATACACTACGTGACCAAAAGTATGTGGACATCTAACATCCAACATCACATTCAAATGGGCATTAATATGGAGTTGGTCCATGCTTTGCTGCTATAACAATCCTCTCTGTTATGGGAAGGCTTTATTCTAGATGTCGGAGCATTGCTGCAGGGATCTGCCTTTATATTCAGCCAGAAGAGTATTAGTGAGGATGGGCACTGATTGAGCGATTAGGCCTTACTCGCAGTTGGCTTTCCAAATGATCCCAAAGGTGCTGGATGGGATTGAGGTCAGGGCTCGGTGCTGGCCAGTCAAGTTTTTCCCCACACCATTCTCAAAAAAACCATTTAAATATGGACCTCACTGTGTGCCCAGCAGCACTGTCATGCTGAAACAGGAAAGGGCCTTCCCCAAACTGTTGCCACAAAGTTGGAAGCACACATTTGTCTTGAATGCCATTGTATGCTGTAGTATTAAGATCTTCACTGGAACTAAGGGGCCTATCCAAAACCATAAAAAACAGCACCAGACCATTATTCCTTCTCCACCAAACTTTACTGTTGCCATCATGTTTTTGGGCAGGTAGCGTTCCTCTGGCATTCACCAAACCCAAGTTTTGTCCATCAGACTTCATCACTAGAGGCAAAAAGGGCCACCACAAACCTGGGAAAATAATGAAAGACTCAGCAGGAGAAGCAGGGAACTAAATACACAGGGGAACACCTGAAGACAATCACCGGAGCATGCAGACACAAGAGACTAAATGAGAATCAATGATTCAATAATCGCAAACGATCAACACAGATGAAACATAAGACACGAGGAACAAAGGGAAACAGGCGGCCTCTAATGGCCATCAGATGGGACTCATGAAAGTTTATTCAAAACATACTGAAGCGAATCAGGTTAAGTACTTTGCTCAAGGGTACAATGGCAGTGTTCTACCTGGGAGGTAAACCTAGATCACATGCTCAGTTCCCTAAACATAATATTGTGTCGTGCACAATACAGAATGCCACAAAGGCACTGACATAGTGAGGACTATACTGCAATATACCACCCGACCGGTGCAAACATCTGAAATCCATTTTTAACATTCCACAAGTCCCCCCATTCATTTACCAAGCCCTGAAAAATTCACAAATAAAAGTAAGTTGCCAGTGTGTTCTGGGCCCAATGTATTGAGTAAGTAGCTATAATTTTGACAGCCACTGTAAATGCGCAACCTATAAATGTATTCCCTGTAGTGCCACCTACCACGGCATCCAATTACATACTCCATTTGATTGCAGTGACAACTAAAAAATGAACATAACCGAAACCAGTGCACCTACACTTATTTAACAAATGTGTACACCATTTTATGAGTGTACAGTCGGTCTCCCATGTTCCCTGTGTCTCTTATTCAAGCAGATTACATTGATTAATGGTAAATGGACTGCATTTATATAGTGCTTTACAATCGATGCCTCTCATTCACCCATCCACACACACGCCAACGGCAAAAGGCTGCCATGCAAGGCGACAATCAGCTCGTTGGGAGCATTTAGGGGTTAGGTGTCTTGCTCAGGAACACTTTGACACTCCCAGGGCAGGGGATCAAACCAGCAACCCTCCGGCTGCCAGACAACAGCTCTTACCTCCTGAGCTATTAACTCTGTACAGGTGCAATAGCCAACATTGTGCTGCATAACTGAACGCAGTTTGCATATCAAACAGTCAAATTGGAATAAACAAAATATTCCTCATATCTGTGTTGTGTCCATGTATTTATATTTGTGATGCATAGATAATGCTGAGTGTTTAAGTTTAAACCTGGTCTGGGTTTGTTTAAAATGCAAATGCATTAAAGACCACCAAACTTGCACAGTGCAGCATGTTTCTGCTGACACGCTCCCCATTGCAGCACCCAACCTATGTTGACGCAAACAGGTTTACTACAGGCCACAAGACTACTACACCTGCTGCAGGTGACAAATATTCAGTTATTCTTTGCACCATAACCAAGCTTTCCACAAAGTTTCATGCAAATCCGTTCTTAACTTTTTAAGATATCCTGAATACAGGCCGACTGATAGACTGACGGAGAGACCGACATAAAGATGGGGTGAAAACATAGTCCTTGTCAACTGTGTTGGCAGAGGAAATAAATTAATAAATAATGTTTTCTAAAATCGTGGCTATACTGAATCTGGTTATTTGGGTTAGTTATGATATTAGAGGCAGAAAGTGGAGTGATGTTAATGAACACAAAAAATTACGAGAGAGATGACACCAACAAGCCAGCCGTAAGACAGGAGAAAAAATATGAGCAATAGCATGAGGCGTGTGAAGCCTTTGGGTTACCCAGGCTGACACTGTGCCAGGATGTTAGTGGCAGCTGTCAGGTGGATAAATGATACCTCATTAGTTTGGTCACATGACCTGTTGTTGCTATTTTGTTCCCTATCATAAGAAGAGAGATAAATGCTCACAACTACAGAGTGGGCCTGGTTTCAGCCAGCACATTTCATGAAAAAACTGCTCAGCACACCTTCATGCTCAAAGCACAGTGCGGTTAAGAAGAGAATTTCCTGAGGCTGTTTGTCGGCAATTTCCATCCTATTTTGTGTTTGTGCAGGGGGAATTGGGAATTGCAAATTGGGTCTGCTTGTCTTCTGACATTTTCATGATGTGTAGGATTTGAAGGTCATAATTTGAAAGGGACCTGTCAATATGCTACCTTTTTCATTCTTTGTCTTTTTCTCAGAGTTCTGGATTCTGCATTAGAATAATTATTTATTTTTTTTAGAAAAAATGACGTTTTTAAAAAAATGTGTTGTATAGTTATGATCTTTTCCTTCTTTTTCTTAATGTTGCATGTGATAACTAGACATCATTATTGCATTGCATTTTGAGAATTTGGAGAATGCTTATGATAAATGAAAACAAACTACTACTACTAGTAACAACAACAACAACAACAACAACAACAACAACAACAACAACAACAACAACAACAACAACAACAACAACAACAACAACAACAACAACAACAACAACAACAACAACAACATCAGTAGTAAGTCAGTAACATAAGTAGTGATTTACTCACCTTGTTAAACATGCATTTTTAAAGATGCACTCCAAAAAAATTGATTTAGCTGAAAAGACCGCAATAAATGGCAAATTACAAAAATTCATAGCTTAAAGGCTTTATAAAGGAAACTAACTTTTTAAAGCCTACATGCCCATCTGGTGAATATTTACCCAGAAGACACATGAGTCACCATGGGCCTATCCAAACTTGAGGAACTTAACTGCTTTTAATGCACTCCAAAATACAGCTACAAGCTGTCCTCAGGAATTATTGACACTCTTTGGCAAAGATGAGCAAAAAATGAGTTTTATTTCTGTCTATCAGCTTGATCTTTCACTCAAAGTATGAGAGAAATCTAACCTATATATAAAATTGTTAAGAAAATAAAATAAAAAAATTGGACAGGGATATTACAAATTGTCCCCAAGCATCAGAAGAAGCTTCATGAACTTTGTCATAACTTCTCTGAATACTGTAAATTCAGGCCATTGAACTCCAATGAAGATGTCCCTTTACTGTTGGCATGATTGTGAAATGATACAATCTGTCCCCATTTTGCATGTGATCCAATCAGAACCTGGTATTTAAAAGACAGAACCAACAGTAGCTTTGCATTTCCGATGATGAAGAACAGTTAAGGCAGTCGCTCCTCTCATAACCACCACTGCTTTGATGCTGCAGCCTGATGATGAATATGCAGTGTTAAGCTGCTGGTAAACAAACCAAGGCTCTCTTCTGCAATCTTTAAATAAAGGTGCTCTTCTCTACTTGAGAGTAATCCCGTTTTTGTATTGCAATATCTTTTTTACCCCTCAAACAAAACCAGCTGTAATTAGGTAAGCCGCAGCAAAGACCAGTCCATTGGGGCATGGTGGACAAGCTTACCATTTTTTTTTTGCCTTTGCAATCTATTGCTGTTTTACTACTATACTGATAAAGTTGTTTGTTTTTTTTGTTTTTTTCATTTATACAAATATTTCAACCATTTGAATCAGTATTTATGGTCAAATTATCCACACCAATATTCTAAAGCTATTTGAGTAAGGTATAGATATAGATATGACCTGGAACGTGTAGACTTTAAATTGAGACAGGGATTTCAAGTATATTTTTGGCTGGACCGCAACAGCTGGGCCAGCCCTACAAACGAGAATGTCTGTGACTGACTGACTGATAGTTACACCGCACATGTCTGTGACGTCGGCCGGGTCTGTCGTCCAGCCATATACTAGGTTTTAACCTGGTTTAATTTTAGCTACCATTTAAAGTGCCAATCTCAAAGATTTCCATTTCGTTCTCTTTGGCCGTACCAATGGCGAGATGCAGTAATTGCAGGTGTGTTTTTGGACCTCACTTTCCAACTTCCAAACAGTGTCGCCTGTGTGTGACGTCAGTCAGCTGGCACCTGGGCCACGGTAACTATACTGAATAAAAAACAGTTGTTATAAAAGTAACGTTATGTACATACTCATTCATTGTCTAACATTAGGCTAACTTAAGCTGTCTTTACACTGCAGAGCCGGGTTAAAATGCTGTAGCAGACCTGGGGTAGAATTAGTGATAATCAAGTTCCACAGACGTTCTTTGTCCAGCTTTTGCCCGGTATGAACATCTTTACACTGCACAGAAGAATCCGTGGGATTCGCTGTGGCTCATGCAATTATGTATCTCGTGCACAATAAACATTGCCTTTCTCGTGATTGATTGTTGTGTGATATTTTTGCCTTGCAAAATGTTACCCTGCTGTTTCTGGTTTTGCTAGCTAAACTCTTCGAGAATAAAGCTGAGCTGGGTGTTAAATTAGCAATCAGAACAAGAATAATAAAACAAAAACAAAGGAGATTTCATCAAAAAAGGGCATCAAGGCTGAAGGAACATGAGGAAGCGTAATAAAATAACAACGCTAATCCATACTGTCGTATTTATTTATTTGGTTTTCTCCGGCTTGACATCTTTACACAGAAATCAGACCCGGCTCTGCTCCACCTATACCCCGGGGTTAATGCTTTGTGTAAAGATGGCTTTATTCCGATCATTATAATATATTGATAAACTTGATGGCAATTTAAATAATGGTAACGTTAAGGCCAGTTCAGAGTAATGATTCGCAACGAGACAAAGTGGTTTTAGAATGTTTCAGAGAAAATTGCAGCGGTGTGAACTGGTTAGTAGCAGAGCTGTTGCCTGCCATGGGGATCTCAAAAGATCCACCTTGTCAAATCGCCAAGTGCAGTTTTAGAACGTTTACAATCAGACGTCTTGGAATTTTGCAAGTTGCATCCAGTCTCATTGCAAATCATTGATCTGAACTGGCCTTTAGTTAGCTAAATTGCAACTTTGCAACAAGGTAGCGTTGCATTCGAGAGACGGTTTGCGAGGTCGGTATCGGTCGGTAGCGTTAGCTGACATCAGATTATGTTAATTACATTAGCTAGCTAGCTAATGCAACGTTATCTGATATGAGAGATGGCTGCTGACTGTGCACAACGTTGTCTAAACTAATGTAGGTCCGGTAGCTAGTGTTAGCTGTGCAAACAACTATGTCATTTAGTAACGTTACATTGTCATCAAATGTAATACGAAATCTACATCAACAAATAATGACCTCTCATGTTATACAAAAACTTCAGTGTTCCATAACGCTAGCAGACACCGGAAAAAACAGCACGCCGCTCACACTCACAAGTGAGTTGAAGAGCGAGCCTGTTGCATTAGCTCCGCCTACCCTCTCTGGCGGAACAACCACTGATGGGTGACGGAAAACACGTCACTAACTAATAATAGGCTCAATCACCATTGTGTTACCTAATTCAGAAATATATAGTGACTTAACAGGCATAAATTTTAATGAAAATCTTCGAGATTGCCACTTTTGTGAGGGAGGGGAAGTGTGAAGCCCAGACGCAACCAAACAGGGGATCTACAAGTTACCGAAGGGCACTCCGGTAACCACCAAGTCTCGTGAGAGACGAAATAAGAAGGGGTGCTATACTCCTAAGGGACGTATCCCAAATAATGAATAATAAACCCCTAAATGGGTAACTGAGGAAGAAGGAGTATAAAAAAATAAAGGAACAGGGAAACGAGAAATGAAAAACAATAACCGACTACGAACCGAAGCTGAGAAAAAGAAAATATCTTTTCACAAACGAACAGAAGACGTTCTGAGGCCAATTCAAACCAGGGGAAAACTAGTTAGTAAGAGGTGAAAAGATTGTGCCCCGAAGGTGACACAATAACCCCTAAAAACCTCAGAATCTGAACAAATACCATCCTAATACCTTTTTTCCCAAAAAACTGAAGTCTGAATTCTTTGTAATTCGTTGGTTCCTAAAATACCTATACCTTGCTCAGAAAAGAGACAGAGAACTGGCTAGAGCGAAACACGTTACACTCAAGCACCGTTCCATTGCCTACTGACGCTTTAAATACCCAGCCACAGGTGTGGATGGTAATCAGATGTGATGAGCAACCAACAGGTGAAACAGATCACCGTGGTAATCCTGCAGGAATGCAAGGAATGTTAGGGCGAGAACAATCGTCCCACAGGAACCAAAAATAACGATTAGCCGAGTGGCTAATCTGCAGGCTCGAAACTAACCGTCCACAAACACCAAAATAACGATTAGCCGAGTGGCTAATCGGAATGCTAACAACTGAGCCAGTGCAAGCACGGAAAAATGATCTACCCTGCACAGAAACCATGACAACTTTAAACTGACTATGACGGGAAGATATCTAAATGAAAAGGAATAAACTAGTAGTTTAAATTGAATCGAGAAACGCATGAAATAAGCTCAACGTAAGTCGTTTGGTACTACCCCCATAAACAGCTTTTCTTTTCTTTTGTGAGAAATAAATGGCAAGTTAGCCAGCTAACCAAATTTAACGACAAACATGTTATTGCTAACATTAGCCTTTATCGAGATCATAAATTGTTAGATTTCAGGTAAAAGTAGAGTGGATGATTTACAGACTTTTCGTCTCGCTAACGTTTATTTATCTGTTTTCCCGTGGTGACTGATTCATTTCTGTGGCTTGCTGGCAAACTCTGCTCCGACTGCTACTGATGGGTGTGAAGCCAGGGTTAGCCAACATAAAGTTAATTATATACATACATAAACATTAGGTCTATAGGTTACAAAGTAACATTTAATTATTGCAAAATATTTCCAACTCGATTTTTGTGTTTTCTAAAGTGTTAGTCTAACTAGTTGGCTAGGTGGTGTAATTAGTTGTCTGACGCTATCGTTAAGAGAGAAAGAGGTCTAATTTACTGTTGAGATTAGTCCAGTTTAATTTAGCAGACGTTAACCTCATAGTTACAAGCATCGCTGTTTGCTTTGTATTAGTCATGATTTAGCTGTGCATTTTAACCCGAAGTTAGTCTACAATAGACGACTGTACAAATTAAGTTGGCAAGAATTCTGATTTACTCGAGTGTATAGATTGGCCGGCTGATCTATTTATTTATGTAGACTATTTATTATATTGGAAAAGTATTTGCACTGAACTTTTTTTGCCTGGAACGCAACAGCGGGGCCAGCCCTACCAACATGAATGTCTGTGATGAAGTTACACCATTGGTTGGCCTGTCCAGCCATATACTAGGTTTTGACCTGGTCTTGTTTCAAATAATCTTTTTTCAACTCATCTAATTACAAAACATCCTAGGTGAGACATTTGAGCAGAGCTGATGGTTCATTATGCATCAAATTAATGTTGTTGTGTAGCCGTCAGGCCAATGAATGAAGGAATAAAGGAATGAATGAATGGCTGTTGTGAACTTTTAAACATTTTATATAGACTAGCAGTTCGATGCTTTTATTGCCACACATCTTACTTTATAAGCAATACTACAAATTTGTGTGGTTGAAAGTCATACTGGAAATGAATGGTGAGAGTACAAATTAAGATAAGAATAGATGCTTATGGTATTCATATAAGTAAATACTCAGAGATATAACAAATCAGTATGTATGGTCTATCATAATTTATATTTGTTGAATGTACACAGTGCATCATATTTATTGAATTTATAAACCAGTATATTGAGGTAAGTTATTGAACTAAAAATATATATACATTTTTGCACATGGAAAAATATCATTGAATATGTAAGTAATGAAAGCTACATCAGTGCAGCTCCACCTGGATGCGTTTTGTATGCCGTTTTGTTGTCCTGCAGCTTTAGCATAGCTGTACAGTTGAGTTTTAAGTAGCCACTCCATTGAGGATCTCCATGGGCTCTCTCTGTGCTCCCAGCATGCATGCTAGGCCTATGAGAACATTCTTTAACAGAAGTCATATCTGTCTGCATTCTGCTTTTGATTAAAAATGCATTTGAAATATTCCCTTTTCATATTTTTCCTTCCCTCTTTTATGCACCAGTGCTCACAAGATTGAGAGCAAGGTGAATTTTCCCATAAATCCCTGTGTGCAAGAGCAAGATAAACACAGTCCATTGAGTTTGCCATTGAAATGACATTATGGATTTTTATATTTTAAAGTTTATTGTATTATGGGCCAGTGAAAGAGCTCATTATGTTACACAGGGACAAGTGGAATGCTGAATTATGGAACATAATAAGAACAACAACACTCAATTTCTTTAAGACATTTAAAAATGTGTTTCTCCATTATTATAGCTGTTTTAAATTCTGTAAAATATGAACTGCCAATCATCAAGAAAATTATGTTATGAAGTAAGCTAATTAAATGAATTTAAATAAAGTAAAGTTTTTAATAAAATAATGACTACATAACATATGCAATCTTGTGGTAGTGGTTCTTAATTCACTTAATTCATAACAGCAGGGAAAATGTTCAATAGCAGATACAAAATCCATTTAAAATATGTAACCCCAGCAGCTGTATTCTACACTTATTTGTACTCTATAGTTGTCCCTCAGACACAGCAAAGATTAATTTCTTGCTAGAATTAAGAAAAGCAAAGCTTTTATGACAACAGCATGAGAGATGCTGGAAATATTTTTCAGCATGGAACAGGAGAAAATTGAGTTTCATTCAGAAAATGTAAGATTATTAAGGAAGGTTATATTAATTAAAAAAACAAAACAAAACATAAATAACATGCTAGGATGTATAACAGTACTGTTTGCATGGAAAGTAACTTAAAGCGTCAATCCTTGTCCTTTTTTCAAATAGTGTCATATAAAATATCTAAAGAAAAACGTGTTTTCAATGTACAAAAAGTTACTCACACCTACAAAACTCTGTCTAAGTCATTAACATTTTCAAAATCTAGGTACTGATACTGATCTAGTACTGATAACAAAATTAGGCCAAGTTACAAGAAACAATATTAGCTATTTTAGCCCACACAAATTTAACATGCTGTATTCTGAAGCAATGCTGCTACCCAATGTTTCCTAAATGATGTCAAGTAACATAGAAATCTAGCCATCAGCTTCGAGTCAAAATGGACAAATATAAGTCTTGTGGAGGGGTGAATTATAGGTCAAATGTCACAAAGGGAAAGAAATCCTTGATCACAATGTTTAGGGATGTAGTGATTTTGGGGCTCATTCAATTAACCTCCCTTCACCCCAACCAATACTGGTGAGAGAGACAGTGAGAGAGAGCTCTGTAAAAAAAAAAAAAAAAATCTCTCATAAAAATAAAATCTAAAGAAAAAATATTCACATTCTTTTACTCGAACCATCTTGAAATGAGAAAATGATGATTACTTATTACTTATGTGGTACATTTTGATACTTTGTAGCTGGGAAATTAAAATATGCTTAAGGACACAGTGTTAAAAAAAAAATTCATGCCCCTTATCATCAGTATTTTTTTAATCAATCTCTACTTCTCCACATAATGCTGTAAATGGTATTACAGGATATTGGCATATTCTAATATGTAAAAATTTACTCAGGAGGAAATACATAATGGAGTTCAACTCCAACCCCATTATTCAGCATAAGGATAAGATGATGAATAACACAAGAAGCACCCCTCGTCCACACCCCCCCCCCCCCCCCATCCCTCCCGCCCCAACCCCCCCACCTCACAAGTCAACAATATAATAATGAAATCCACAGATCGGTTTATCTACCTGAAACCAATTTTCATGTTCACTGGCTGCAATGAGAAGCTTTGCGTCACAATGAATTTGGGTTTCCTATTGACTTTAATAAACAGAAAGACTGCAGTAACCTGCCTCTGAAATGATACTGTGTGAGTGACTGTGTGAATAAATCATTCTACAATATTCACTTTCAGAAAGAAATCTCCTTCATAACCCCTTGGTCTGTACAGAGGTATATACACAATTCCAAGTGTTGCTGGTTGCATTATTTCTCTACATTATGACCAAAGCCTCTTTTCAAGAGCAATATATATGCATACATTTGTTGGTATTGGCATTCAAGCTAGCTTTGGACATCATATGCACTCTTCACAATGAGGCACACCAGTGCACATAGGCACAGTTTACCTATTGGGCCTCATTCACAAAACTTTTCTTAAATTATTCTTACATTTGTTCTTAAAAATGTTCCCATGAAAAAACAATGAGATTAATTATACTTTGTTTTTGTGGATATCCCAGCTGCATGAGATGATGAAGGGAAATAATCTTGTCAAAGACAGCACAACAGAGGAAAACTATTGAAACTCTTATGAGCCCTGACTTACCAGTGATTAATAACAATACTGTAAATCAAACAATTTCATTGCACAATTTGACACAACATGTAGTTGTATTTGAATGTGAATCTGTTTAAGCGGGCTGGTTTTCTTGTGTAGCACATAGTTTACTCTGAATGAAAGCTTCAAGTCCACAACATCTCGACGTCAAGAGGAATTCACTCGAAAGATAAAACGCTCATGCTGCACAACAGAACGGTTCATAATCGGGCCCAAAGCCTCTGCTGGAGGCCAAACACAGCACCACTGGGGCTTAGAGGCAGCTGAATGCAGAGCAGCACCAGCAGACACAAATGGCAGAGAATGAGGCAGATGCAGTGCCTTGGCAGAGGTTAAGATGGTGTATGTTGCACTCTTGCAGTGGCATTCAAAACTGCGGCTTTGAATGTAGGTGATACAGAAATTACAAGTCCACTTCAATGCATTCAGGCCTGCATCACATATTTTCTCTACTGTTTTTTTTTCCTCACTGGCACTAAGGATACACACAGTATACTCTTACTGAGCAATTTCTATGCATTATTATTGTTATTATTATTATTGTTATTATTATTATTAAAAACAAGACATTAATATTACCCAACGAGCAAAAGACATTGTCTGCTCATGCACGCACGCACACACACACACACACACACACACACACACACACACACGTCGTATCCCCTAATGTTGTACTTTGCCAGGTCTCCAGGAAAGGTAACATATAGTATCTTTCACTTAAAACATGAGAAATCTAACAAAATGTAATAGAAGCATCACATTTGTATTTTAACTTTTAAAAGTTCATCAGAGTTTAGGAACTTTCAATTGTCATCCATAACTCCCTATGGCACTGGGGTATAAATAGAGGGGACATACATGCCAAACTCCCTTAGCCATCCATCAACGTGAGGAATGTCAGAGAAAACACAAATGGAATAGATAACATGTTGTTGAACTTCATAAATCAGGCCAACGGGCTAAATAAAAATTGCTAAACATCCAAGACACCCATCTCCACTATTAGGTCAATAGTTAAAAAGTAACTGCTCCCTGCTGCCCCCAAGTGGTATGGGTGCGGGCGCCCACAGAATTTGGATTCATCACATAGCCAATGTTTATTCAAATAAATCAGACAAACATTCTGAAAAATAGCATTCTGTGCCATATGGAGATTCTTCTGAAGCTAACCACCCATTAGTTCCTGTATCTATTCTATGGAAATAAAACAAATGCAGCCTTCCCCAGTTTTCTTGTCGTATATAACTTTTCATGAGAAAAGCGCATACCAATGCAGCTTTCAAGACAGCGCCTGAAATTGCAGAATAAATTATTTAGAAATAAGTGTTAAATGTCAATGTGTAATGTACTTACATTGATGTCACTTCCGGTATATCCAGTACTTGGATCTTTATGGCTCTTTTGACCATATAAATGTTTTTGTAATCCAAAATAGCTTTGTTTGTTTGCAAGCTGTAGCTAATTCCACGGTCCGACTCCATTTTGAACTCAGTCTGATATATCTCCACTGAGAAACTCATATCAGACCTTGGTGATCAGCTGGTTTTAGTTATATGAGCAGCCGCGGCTTTCCTTATAAGTCAATCGAGCAGGAGGGCGAATTAGAGGAGTTTTTACTTTAAAACAAGCCCTCATTGGAATTTATTTATTTATTTAAGTGGTATGTATCTAATCACCCAGCTCAGCAATTACTTCTGGCTGGCTCACCACTGAAGCTGTTTAATCTGTTTTGTTTTTTTTTTGTTGTTAAAGATGCAGTGCTCTTTCATATATAAAAGTTCACTGTGGCCAAGTTATTGAAGAATCGGACAAAAGTTCATTTTCAATGTGAGAAGTAGTCTTTCCCTTCTTTTTACATTTATACGCACATTATGTGTGCACTATGTATTATTCCTCACTTCAGTCTTGATGGTGCCCTTCAAATATTTCCATCATCCATGTCCCTGGTGTATGTTGCCACAAAGTTATTGTTTTGTTATTTATGAGCAATATAAATCAGGTAAAACTAAAACGTTTTTTTATTTAAACTGGGGGAAAGAGGGGGTAGTGATTAACCTGCCTGGAAGATGATACAAAGTATTTTTGTGGACAATAGTTCAAGATGCAGAAATTCTTCAAGGATCACATCTGGAGAATTGCAGAAGATCATTGGGGGTCACCAAGTCTCCAAAACTACAATCAGACACCACCTCCATGACAACAAGCTATTTGGATAGCTTGCTATAATAAAGCCTCTATTGCCATAAAACCAAAAGTGTACGCTCCTAGAGGTTTCTAAATGGAGCTGTAATTGGAACCAGGTTCAGATGAGACAAAAATAGAGCGTTTTGATCATGTAGAAAATAACCTAATCCTCAACTGTGGTGGTGGATTCTTGATATTATTATCTGTTTTGCTGTGAATAGTCCTGACAACTTAGTTAGGATACATGACAGGATGGACTCCGTCAAGTACCAGGATATTTTAGATAAAGCTCTGAATGCCTCTGTTGGGAGACTAAAACTGGGTCATGGTTAAATCTTCCAGCAGGACAGTGATCCAAAGAATTCCTCCAATCCACAAAAAAGGGTTAACTGACCACAGATGCAAGGCTTTGCAATTGCCATTGCAGTTGTCGGACGTAAACCCAACTGAAAACCTTTGGAGTGAGCTGAAGAGGAGTACGCAAGCGAAGACCAAGGGTTCTGACGGATCTGGAGAGATTCTGCATAGAGGATTGGTCAGATGTCCCTTGCTTTGTGTTCTCCCACTTCATCAAACATTATCCTGGGAGACAAAGCGCTGATATCATGGAAAGGAGAAGGTGCACAAAGTAAAGAAGAAAAATTATTTACAGTAGTTGTTTTTTTCTATCTGACAACTGATACCACAAATAAGATTATATACTTTTCTCATGAAGCAGAGATCATAACATAAAATATTTGCTAAACAATGTAGTGAATTTTATAAAGCATGCTTTGTTCATATTAATTATGGGCTGCAATATTTCTAGAGGGCACTGTACTAAAAACCCCAGAAGTCGTAACAGAAGCTGATTGCACTTTCATTCAATAAGGGGGTCTTTGTTCAATCTGACTAACTAACTAAAAAAATGGCATGCTCAATCATTTAATTGTGTACAAAAAAATAACAGCCACAACATATGACCAGGACATACTTTATAAACATGAAATAAACCAAAAAGAGAAGCATCCTTAAATCAGGTACAGCTAGTTGGGATTAGTCAAACATTTCTACTGAATTATAAGAGGCTGATAAATACCTGGCCAAAGCTTTCCTGTCTTGTCCATTTCTCTGTGAGGACAGGGTATCCTTGTTAGCACAATGGGTCCTGACAGGTTCGGAAGAGGGGCAGTATTCTCTCATTGACAGAGGAATGCCAGCGGGCTGCAGGGTTGAGAGCTTCTAATGATTTATAACCTTAACTACACAGGTGATTGACGGGTGAATGTGAGGGCTGGAAAATCCTACCCATCCTCAGGTAATTAACAACTATTCATGGAGCCTTTTCTTCAAAGAGCAGGGATTGCAGTGTTGACGTCTGTCTGTCGGATTCAGCGGCACAGGGCTTTAAGGAAACCTGTGCATGTGTTCCCAGGTCCATTCAGTTTAAGTGAACATGCCATCCATCAGTCAAACTGTATAGTGCAAAGTTGTCACAGAGCACATTGTATGCAACCGATTCAAACCAAAGTGCATATCATTCATTGGAATTTGGATGATGTTTCAGCAGCAGCAGAGAAAAAAAAAAAAAACTCAGCATGATAGTGACTCTATGTGACTATGTTACTGTTATTAGTGAAAATATACCATGTGAAAGGTACACTGTTGAGATTAACACAAGAAAACAGAAAGGCAAGGATTCAATTAACATTTGCAGTTTTTAACACCAGGATTTGTTAAGAAAATTGAAAAACTAAAACATGTATTTCACTCAAAGGCAAAGAACAAGTGTGGTTTAAATATTGGCCATTGGTGCTGGTCCCCAGCCAGCTATTTTTTTAACCTATTTAATATTTGGGGACAAGTTATAAGCCACCCTTCTGAGTACGTCATTCTAAATGAAGGAAAAATTATAAACATTCTTAAATCTGTATCTTGCCCCTTGAGTTCATATAGCCTTGTGTCAATCATTGCAGATACTTCTGAGTATCATGCAAATTCAGCATTAAAGCCCACTTCCATTCCAGAGTTATATCCTGGAACCCAGATCTCCAGACACAGGCAGAGGGTAATTTATAATAGGATGTGACTGGCAGCGAGGAAAACAGGGGCAACCTTTCCTGCCCTGGAGTTCACTGGGTCTGTGCATAAGCCATATAAGTGTATGTTCCCTCAAGCACTTTGTGTCAGTCTTTGCAAGTGCAAGCCTGTTAGTCTGAGGTTATCCCAGTGCCCCCATCCATCAGCAGGGGGAGCTGTGAGAGTCACCATTCGTGACTATGATGTTTTGTTATAACATGCAGGGGTTAAATATGCAGCTATATTCAATATGAAGGCATCTTATTGGTGAAGTGAATAGACAGCATGGATTATGCACTGGATGATATTCACATGAAATGTTCTGTGCACTAAACATGCACATACACTTGAATGTACACATGCATCCATATATGAACAGATGGGTGGCTCACACACTCACACACACAGATGTACACATACAAACACCAGGGCATGTTCATACACAAATGTAGGCATACACTGTCTTGCGCATACACACACACACACACACACACACACACACACGTGCATACAGATACACATACTCTCTCTCTCTCTCTCTCTCTCTCTCACACACACACACACACGCACACACGCACACATTGCTGAAAAGCACTTAATGCCTCCTGCTCCTGTGATTAGCTCCTCCATCTGGCCTCAATGCCTGAGTGGGTAGGACAGAGAGTTGGCTCAGTGCAGCCTGGTGACAGTGCTCAATGCTGGAGTATTCAATCCAGTTCCCTGGAGCCTGTCTGTTTGCAAACTCAGTTCAGACAGCATGTATGGTATAGTAATTTTTGCTTTATGTTTTTCTTTCTGTAGTTTTTATTTTCTGTGCCTTCATCATGAAGGGTAATACATGAGTATTTTTTGTCTTGCTTCTTTGTACAAAATTGATTGTGCATCAACTGCTGCATATTCTTTGGTTATGGTTGGTCAAACAGAGTTTTTTTTTTTTTTACTGCAGTGTTAATTGCTCCTGAAGCATTTGTGTATTGTCTTCACAGTGGAATGTTAGGAGTATACCAATAATACCATCCCAACGTATTTACTGATGTGAGCATGCAAGATGTGGGACTGCTGGAGAGGCTCAGATATGTATTCTAAACATAACCTAGGGCAGTAATGGGAGACAAATGACAAATAAATTAAATCTGTTATGGTCGTTTGTGAGGTTAATATGGCCAGCTGTAAAGTATATTTAACACTGTCGCAGGGCATTCAATACCACTATGAGAGGCAAGCCTGGATTATTTTTGCTCTGTGGAAATGAATAAAGACTTTTTTTATTACAATTCCAGTTGGATTTCCATGTGGTGTATCTCATGTTGAGTTGTGCAACGTTTTGTGTGTTTATTCAACTACAAAGCAAAAGAATTAGCATGAAACCACAATGATAAAAAAATAAAACATCTTAAGTGCACAAAACATTAATTAAGTTACACAGGAGCAGTAACAGGGAAAACATAATTTGTTAAATCACCATTTACTTTATTGATAAAATTCCTCTATTGTTTTAGAATTTTACTTGCTTGCATGTTACATTTTTAGAATTTATTTGAAGATGGAAATTAAATCTTCATTGTGATGTCAGCAGTGAGTTCTCTCACGGTGAGCTTCATCAGCACAGGAAAGTTATTTTGAAAGGCTGGAAATGTTGAAAAAGGCCATGCTGAGGTTGTTTTGGAGGCTGAGCAGTTTTTTCAATGGGCTGTATGTGCATCTCAAAACACTTCACTTTAGACACAAACATAAATGGAACTACTGCGAGATGGAACTCCTATCACTCATAAACTGACAGGTAAGGAAAAGCAACAAAAATAATGGGTTTAATGTAATATCTCAGAAACCTATTAAAGTCCTGGTTAATTGCATTGTAAAAAATGGGACCATGCAGACCATGGCCTGCAAAACATGTGATGTCTGCCACTGCTTCTTATCATATCACAGTTTGCAATTCCGGTTTGCACAGACGTGAGTTGGAGGAAGACACTTTCGGACCTATTCAGACTTGGAATAGGCTTGTCATTTCCAAATCCAAGTCAAATCCAAAATTGTGCACCTCTGCAGTTTAAGCAAATTTAGAGTTGTGTCCACAAGTGAAGAGGAGCTAGATAAGCACATGGGGTGAAGTTTGAGGATGTGTCCCAGGTTAGACCAAGATAAGCACTTTCAGACTGATTTAAGAACTCCAAGAAGTCCACATGCATTTTACTTACAAAAAGGGTAGAATATCAATTGCTGTCCATCAGGGAATACTGCAACTACAAGTGGATTCAATAAAATGCTTTTTACTTTGTGCTTAACCAGTGATATTGATTTCTATTATATGATCATTGTTTAATTCCAAAATAATTTCTATCATTGTAGGAAGAAGGTAAGTTTGCCTTGTCTACTGAGTGGCTGATCCTGTTAAGGCACTGTTCTAATTCTGGAAAGGGGCCCACAGACTGGTATAAAATTCAGACTGGAGATTGGTGATATAAAAACCCAGGGAAGGGAGGGTTTCATTCTGCCAAGATGACAGTGTCTCGTTGTGCACCAGTGACAACCACTGGTCAAGAAGGGCACTTCATTTGTTGCGTAGCACATGAAGGGTCTTCACCTTGTCTCTGTGCCATACTACCAGCCGAACTTACAAACTGCAGTGCAAGGAGAAACGACATCACATGCTTTGGAGGAAGCACATGCTTCTCTGTGTTTTTCTTTTCTCAAATTTACAATGAAAGCTGTGTGCTGCCCTGTATAAATGAACATTGAGAATTAGGGAGCATAAATTTTCCCTGTACTAAGACATCTGTTGAACAAATTCAGTGAATTATGTTTTTTCTTACCTTGAATGGGTCTGTGCTCAATGACATAATGGTAGTCTTTAAACTACTGTTTTGTCTGAACATTTTGGTCATGAGCTGATGAGCTAACATCTGCTCTGCCCTGTTGTCTCTATGCTTCTTCCTATTGCTTACCATGATTAGCATCAGTACCCCTCTATCTTTTACATCTCCGGAAGGATTGAACATAGGATCCATTGAACATCTGTTGTCTCTATGGCCATGTTTTAGTGCCAGATTTGGGTCCAAACCTGCCAATCACTAATTACATAGCTGCTTCTTTCTGGTAAAAGCTGTCTTCAAAATATGCAAAAGAATTGGATTGGTGACTCATGATTCATATGTTGATTCCGATCCAGTCCAAATATATTTAAAACATACATACATTTTCTGTATATTGTACCTTCCAGGAGATTAAGATCAATCAGACTTTATCTATGTGACTCTCCAACATGAGTGTCAAGAGAAAAACTGGTCCCTGTAATCACAGCAAGTGTTACATCAAGCTGTCAGTGAGAGACACGTTTAAAATGTGTTCAGCCTGACCGCCTCAGAGTCCAGTTCCGCTAGATCAGTTTGGTGTTTGCTCCAGGTTACCGTATGCACAGCTGTGGTGTTTAAATTACCTGCATTCACGGATTTCTCTTTTATTTTGTCCGCTCTCAATACTCAGCAAATGAGTTACCGCTAAGCTTTCTGCTTGTGTGTGTGCGCGTATGTGTGACCTTGATGTGTATCTTGAAGCCTCTTTCTAAAAAAAAGAATATATATATATATATATATATATATAGAAAAAAAAATGTTTGTTACAAATGTCAGTTATGGGTGAGCCTATGTGGTGCAGTCTGTAGGGCAGCCGACTTTCAATCCATATACAAATGACCCAGTTCAGTCATGAGTTAGGTTCTCCACCAGAGCACTCTGCTCTGTGATCCCATCTCTACCTGTAACCCTGTCTGAATGAAGAAGAAAAATACATGAAGGGACGAACTGTCCACTCTCCTTTAAAAAGGTCAGCTACGGATATAGACATATATGTAGAGGAAAGGCAGAGCAGAATAGCATTATGCTTCTGGATAACTATTCACATTTTAAGATGACTCATGAGTTCACAAAGGTGAATACATGTAAGATGTACTTTTAAGACAAAACATACTTAAACTCAATAGATAAATAAATAAATAAATAGCACACATACAGTCTCATTTCCCCAGTATCTGCACAGTAAAGTGTTCAGTACATAATGATCCTTACTAGACTCATACAGTATGTACTCTGTTAGAGCTGAATTAACACTGAACATTTACTGTGAAGTGTTCTGGACAGTCTGGGTAGTTTGAATCTACTCCCTTCCCAGACCTGAGGGATTATTCACCTATCAGCACCTTCAGCCACATCTGCGTCTCCTGTTCTGGGCATATGCCAGCATCTCTGCGAGGACTCATGAAATGATATCTCCCATTGTGCTACATCTGCTATTTCAAAGCTTCACTTCTTGAGGCTTTATTGAGACTCTGAGAACATAAATGAAAGATCAAGTTTGAAAATAAACAAATTATTCTGTGAACATTCAAATTAGTCTGCCATCCTTGTAGGAATCATTATCAGAATAAATGAATTAACCAATTAAATATGTTTTTATTATAAATTATAATAAAACAAACCAAAGAAAATATATATATTTAGATGATTCAGAGGCAACATTGCAGAAATTAAATATATTTTTTCAGCACTAATAAATAATATCAGCTATATATACAGAAGGGTGACAAATTAAAAGAAAACCAACATAAAGTGTCTTAGTAAGGTGTTGGGCTACCACAAGCTGCCAAAACAGTACATGGAATATTTTACAAGTCTCTGGATCTCTGGTTTTGATGATGGTGGTGGAGAGCACTGTTTAACACATTGCTCCGAAATCTCCCATAGGTGTTTAATGGGTTGAGATCTGGTGATTGCGTAGGCCATAGCATATGATTCACATAATTTTCATACTCATCAAAACATTCAGTGACCCCTCATGCCCTGTGGATGAGAAAGTTCCATTCAAAATCTGACCATTAGAGAAATGTTTCTCATTTTGTTATTGTCAAAAGCAGTAACCTTTATCAATCTCCAGCAGAAAAACAGTAACAGTTATAGAGGGAAAAAAGACAGAAGAGTCTCCTTTGAGACCAGCTTCTGCAGCCTGGCTCTTGAGGAGGTAAGACTTACACAAATCCAATGCGATCGCTAGATAAGGTTCCCTTACATTTCAGCTGGGCACCTCTGTATTGAAAGTGATATCTGAGATTATGTTTCATTCCAGCAGAGCAGAATCTCTCAACTTAGGGAACACAAGCCAAAGTGTGCAGAGAAAATTCTACATGACAGTTGCCAGGCTCTGTGTCGCTCTGTCCGACAGCTCGCTTACATAGTTGAAGCCTTTACTCCTTATATATATCTATTTTTATTTTTTTTTTGCCTGAAAAATGCAGTTACAAGCCTTGACACCTTGTACAATGCAAGCAAATATCTTTATGGATTGTCAAAAAGCACTCATTTACAGGTTTTCTTTTAGGTTTAAATCCTGTACTAAACACATCTGAAATTATTATATAATAATAATATAATTTAATTAAATGCTCATTGTTTCACAAATATCTGACAAGACCAGTCATCATCAAATTATTTACATGCGCACATTCATTTTCACACTAGCAGTTTTGTCTATTTCACAGATCTTCATGACGATGGCTGAAGTACCCTTCAGTAACTGATGAAACTGTGAATTTGTATACTTTTAGAGGTGCAGAAAATCTAATATAAAATAAATAAAAAAGTTAAATAATAGCCTCATGCAGCAATGACATGTACTGTTAATTGCTATTGAAGAGTAAAGCATAATTTTATCCTTATATTTAAATCTTCCTAAATTCAGGTTTCGTCTTAATATGATGCACATTACGACAAAGCAATCAAACTGTAATCATAACTGCTTTGAATTTGTCTGCAAAGGTTCATGCCATTATTCATCACTTGCTGCACACGTGTGAATATGGAAAGATTGGAAACAGCATCATCAAAGCACACATTATACCAGAGACACTTGCTCACAGATACATGCCCATTAACTTGTCATAGGAAGACAATGCAATACTAATTCAGTTATTTCAGAATTGTGCATAATAGGCTGGTTATATTTACAGCCTGTAATGCAAGTCAAAAAACGAAATGAAGCAAATCTAGTCATTAATTGACGCTTTTATTCTGTGCTCTGATACCTATAGTACCACAAAGAGCAACTGTGTCTTATCCTGTTTCAATGATTTCCTGTTTTATTCTGTCAACATTTTACATTTCCTCTCATTTCACTCATCAATTAGCCAGGGGTGTAGAGGCCGTGGGGCACTGGCATGGTCACAGTCTGGTGCGTTACAGAGAATCTGAGATCTGGGCCTGTCACTTTTACTCAACTCTCTCCACACGAGTGCTGCGCTCACAGCAGAGCCCTGCTCACGTCAAACACAAATAACTATTCCACCCTATCCCCAGAACAAATAAACAATTATGATGTAATCATATTTTATTGGTACTTAATAAGGCAGTTCCACGGAACCTGCATTAATTGCCTTCTAGATGCAAGCTGATTACATGGATACTACCTTAACAATAACTTAGGTTTGTTTATGACCTGGGGAGCAAGTCACTCCAATCACTTCAGGGGGCTACTAGGGATATTCAATAACAATTAGGGCTGTCAGGGTTAACGCGTTAACACAAACGACTAATAAAAACGGATTAATGAGTTAAAAAATGTAACGTAAATTAGCGCATTTATCCTTTGACCCAATCTCCCAAAATTCCATTTGGCCATTGTAGTTATAGAGATGATGAGGCTTATACGTGACACCGCCTCTGGCATAATTTTGGTTTTTCACTGAAATTGCGACTTTGGCAAAAGACAACTGTGTGAAATACAATTTATTTGTGTGTGGTCCCTGCTCACACAAACAACCAACACTGTTCATTCCCTGTGGAATTCATGACTAACAAGAGAGAGAAAGTACATACGTAAAAGTTTCCTCCAATTAGCGATAGTAGTGGAAGGGAGAAGCGAGTTGAATTAGTTATGACTGAAGAAATTACTTTTAAAAAAATATTTAAATTTCTTTAACTACTTTTTTCCATTTTGTGTTTTGCCTTTGCACATTTGGCTCTTTTCTCAGTGTGCCTGTAATATGCTTCTAAACATTTCCCCTTAGCCTCTATAACAAAACCGTTATAATTTAGAAATAAAAATGTTGAAATTGATACAGCTATGTCCTTTATTGTTATGTTATTGCTATGACTGTTCTGGAATAAATTAAATTCTATTTGTATCATATAACATGGATTTGTATTAAATTGCCTTACTTTGTGTTAACTTTTAAAGGTTTTAAGACTGTTAGGTGCACCCTGCTCAGTGTTTTTAAACCAATCTAAGGGTTAAATGTAACATTTTACTCAGACAGATTGGCAGTGAATGGTATGTCCCAGAAATTTCATTGTGGTTTGTAATCATAGCCAAGGGAAATGATTCATGCATCGATATGGTAATCTAGTAATATAGTCAGAAGCCAAATACAAAAAAATTTATTTCCACGCTCTCCCCTACTCAATACATAAGAGTACCGGCCCACTTCAAGCACTTGTGAAACTTACATCAGTGGAATGATATAGCAGGGAGGGAATTAGTAGTTTCAAAGGTTTGGATTTCAGTTGCTAAAAGTCTCATTGAAATAATTGCAGAGAAACAAATTTAATTTAATTGGGTTCCTTATATTTCTGTCAAACAGAGGCCTTTCAGTTCAAATATGATATGATTTCTGTTGGTTAGATTTCCATCGCACTGTTATGGGTTTAACAGTTCAATTCCATCTGTTCTTTTGTGCTCTTTTGGAGTCTTGGGTTAACAGTTCAATCATGTTTATGAATCCAACTCTTAATTTAACCATGATTAATCACTGACTAGATAGATATACTTTATTGAACCCCGTGGGGTCCTCTGCATTTTTACCCATCCTAGTTACTTAGGAGCAGTGGGCAGCTACAGTGCAGCGCCCGGGGACCAACTCCAGTTCTGAGGCCAGTGCCTTGGCCAAGGGCAACTGCAGGAGTGCACCTAACATGCATGTCTTTGAGTGTGGGAGGAAACCGGAGTACCCGGAGTAAACCCACGCGAACACGGCGAGAACATGCAAACTCCGCACAGAAAGGCCCCAGAAAGCCGAGATTCGAACCCCAACCTTCTTGCTGTGAGGCGACAGTGCTAACCACTGTGCCACCGTGTCCGCCTGTGATTCATTTGATTTTAAAAATTAATTGCTTGACAGCGATTACAATTTTTAGTTAATTCAAACATTGGCGTAGGAACCGGGTGGGACGTGTCCTCCCCAATGTTTGTAAAGAATCTAATTGTCCCCCCCAACCATAACTGATCCCTCTCCCATGTGAAGCTTTCAATAAAGGCTGCAACAGCAATAAAAGATGACTTCAAAATTATGCGGAAAAGACTGTAACGCCTGTAAACACAACGTGAATTATTGACTCCCCTCTTCACACAGCAGCAGTGGTTTACCCCAATGGCCACGAAAGGTTTGAGCATACGAAAGCACAAATGGGATATGTAGTCAATAATTAGAGGTGATTGCTCAAGTTGATCATACTATGGACTTCACTTCCCATAACACTTATAGAAATAAAAATGGTAAGAAGAAATTTTAGGATAGTGCTTCCGAATTTGCTTGTGTCGAAAGTTCTGCGACGGAAACAGCGATAGATTTACCCACTAGCATCTGTCCAAAATGTAAACAAGCCAGGCAGTTTTCACGGTTGGGAAAACTTTTATGACAACGTTAGCTAAAGTTAGTGATTCACAGCAGTTTGAAAGAACGGTAACATTAATCTTATATTTCTAACGTCTATCAATATGCCAGCTAACGTCATTGTTAGCTAGCTAGTTGTCAAGGAATGAACTGTGATATCTGATAGTATGATAAGTAGCTAGCTATTTAATAGCTGTCGGTACACTGTCTGAATGTGATTTTCACTTAACTTGGAAAACTACCTGGCGATAGTTGCACTCGGTTGCTAAGCAGGGAATTAACGTGACTCCCCCATGTTGCAGTGTTAGTATTTTAGCCAATGTTTTGTGTAACGTTATGGACATGTCTTGTAAAATTACAAGTTTGTTTTAGCTATCGATATCTCTTTTTAACGTTAGCTCCCCCTCAATATTTAGAACATATGCATTTGTCCCCCTGAATTTTGTGTTTTCCTTTACATTTCCGCCATAAATTGATGCAGAAAAGGCACACATTTGTGCATAAAAATTCACCAGAACGCAGGAAATGACGCTCAAAATTTCCTGGGGGACGACCCCCAGACCCCCCCTTAATGTGTCTCCCCCAACGTTCAAATGAAACCTACGCCACTGAATTCAAGCAACTAATGCTTCGACATGTAAACTCCATTTTGGGATTATTAGATGGCAGCAATTCATTCAAATGTCATACCAGATTTCAGCCCACTATCTACAGTGATAACTGTACTGTAGCTTTGCAACACAACAATCACTCAGACAAACAGATCTATCCAAAGTTGTGAAGTCTGAATGACAAAAGAAAAACAAAAACTGATGAAATTATCTGGAATGTGAGGCAGTGGTATTAATGTTTTCTATTTAAATTATTATTAATATTTATTACATGTGAAATAACATGTGGTTTCAGACTTTAAGAGATGATCTATTGTAGTGCACCTTGAGAGACTCAAAAATGGTTTGATTATTTCAAAATTCTACCCTATATCCATACTGAAATGGTTTCATTAACATCTTGGTTTTTCAGTGATGTAAGGAACAACAGGATCCAATCCTCTGGAAACATACATCACACAGGAAAATTGTCTTTGAACTTCAAGGTAGTAAAATCTCTGGAGTGATGTTCTGACTCCCAGATAGCTTTGCACATACTCTTACTGAATTTGATGTCATATTCTTTCAGAAACCTTCACCAAGATATTTTCTGGCACTCACTTCAGCAATGTGAAAAAGTGGATTATATTATTTCTTTTTGAGAGTCTACATATCCACTGTATGTTGTTACATAAAGTATCTAAAAAATGAAAACGTCCCTATCCACAGACAATGAAAACAGAAGCATATTTCCATGTCAATCAGCAACATGATATTTTCCCCAGCAGAACTGGGAAATTCTCATTAATCCATTTTCAAACAACCAGAGCCGCTTTCATCTGACATAGTTTCAACCTTACTGCTTTTTTGTTCTATGTTTATTTATATGAATGGACACTGCAGAAATGTGCTATTCACAATCAACTTTTTCATTAACCAATTATTATCCTTGACTGTAGACTCAAATAATCCCATGAGTTGCTCTTGTGCAATGATACGGATAGTAAAATTTGTACTGAATGATTGTTACTATGATCATGGTTTGTCACTGGAAACATTATTTTACAACTATCTCACAGAGCATTGAGCTTACCCGTAATGTTATATTTTGTGTACGCTGAGAGTGAGAGCCATATCTATTCAGTCCCTGTACTGTACTATGTATTTTCAAACTTCATGCCAGATATAGCAAACATCTATTGCAAGGATCAGGAGGTTGATACAAACATAGACATGGTGGTTTAATCGCTAGTCTCGAAGCACAGAAACAACTGATTTTATCAGCAAAAACATCAGAAATATGTATGCTCTCTGCCGCAGGATCAAATTTATTATCCACTATAAGAGATCTATGTGCTTTCTGAACAGCTCTTCTGACCTTGAGAGAGTTTGCAGCCATATAAGGAACTTAAATGTGAGACAAGAGAAGCCAAGTCTCTCATTTTGGATGCAGGATGAAAAAAGTTAAAGAGCAAATTCAATCACTTTGTCTGGACCTGTCTATTATATTGAGGCCATACATTTCCTGATGAAAGTCTTCAGCAAAAGCTCAATCTCCAGTATATATTTGTGTCTTGAGTAAGGGTGACTGCAGTGAAAAATGTATCAAATTTAAGATGGGCAGGTCTCCTTGAATAAGGGCATCTGTTATGCACCAACTAAATCAATAATAAGAAATTTAAGAGATGTTTAACCTTGGAGTTCAGGGAGCTGGGCTTTGATCCAGAAGGTTGCAGGTTCAGTTCCTGGCTCAGGTACAGTTGCGGGATGCTGAACCTGAATCACTTCAGAAAATGCCATGCTGCATATCTGAAAATATATGCAATGCAGGCTGTAAAAAATATAATAGCTTAGGGTGTTTTCAATCATATACTTTCTTTAATGATCTGCTACACAATGTAGAAAACTAGGAAATGGTATGATCATATTGACTTTAAATGGAGCAGTAAATGACAGATGACAAGCATAATATAATCATTTGTGTCTTATTGTCATTAAAGTGAGAACAGCCACCACGTAATCTTACTGCAAATGGAAGATTATTGTATTTTTTCCAGTGGCAAGATGAATTTGGTACATACAAGAAGAATAATGAACATTTCTGAACTAGAAATCTGTCGCATTGGTAGACCAAGGATTAATTTATATATTTATTTATTTAGTTAGTAGTTTATGTATGTGAATTTATTAATGACAAATTCTTTCTGATGCCATTTAATATGCAAAATAACTATGAAATCTAAACATAATTATATTATATGATAAGAATCATGTAATTTGACATATCAACAGGTCATCCCGAGATATTAACGTGTAATTAGATTACAATTCCCCCATATCTAACCCCACTGAGTAAGTGTTTTCCACATGCTGTTTTCATTGTTTAATTGTGCACTTACATTAATTAAAAAAAAAAAAAAATGTGCCAATGAAATGGATTTGCATGAATTTGAGAGAATGAGCCAGGTAGAGATAGTATGTACATAGAAAGGTACATCTGAATATAGAGTGAGAGTGAGTGAAAAATAATGTGTGAAAAAGAATTAAGAAGAACATCCATCCATCCATCCATAATCTATACCTACTTATCCTGGTCATGGTCATGGGGGGTGCTGGAGCCCATCCCAGCGTGCACTAGGCAAGAGGGAAGAACACACCATGGATAGACCACACACCATTCACTCACTATTCTCGTGCACACTCATAACTATAAACAATTTGGAGTCCCCAATTAGCCTACCTGCATGTCTTTGGACTGTGGGAAGAAACCGGAGCACCCTGAGGAAACTCACGCAGACAGAGGGAGAACATGCAAACTTTACACATAAAGGCCCAGACGTGGATTCCCACTGTACCACCATCCAAAATATAAGACATGTAATCTATAAACAGATATATGCACATTCTATTGTTGAAAACTGAGAATTGCCATGCATTTTGTAATAATGCATCCACATACAAAATAAACAGCATTGGCTTCAATTACTTTTTAAAACAATGTTTAAAAACAAACAGCCATGCAGTGAAGTACAATTTTCGGTATGTTTTCACTGTTCAATAAGAAAGATAAGTGGTATTTGAAACAAAAAAGTGGATTTAAGTGAATTTTCATGTAAAATAAAAATGATAAAAAGAATGATTTATGCTTTTACAGGTCTGACTCTAATCCATTGTGGCTGTAGAACGACTGTAAAGAGGTCAAAGATGGATCGAATTAATTATGTGCTGACCTGGCATAATTGGCAAGCATAGTTTTATTATGCAGTATTTTGTTTCATGATTCATCTGAACATGACTGCAACATGTTTTACTGTGCATTAATCCACACCCCAGAACACCCCACCCAGCCCCAATTTCATTCATACAGCACAAGCACTAAACAAACTGGAATGCAAATACCCACTTCAGCACAATCTGTCCCATTGTCAAATTCTGTGCGTTTCTCAATTATAACTGTGATGCATCCACATTGTTATTGTACAGCTGAATGGAAATCAGAATGGGAAGTGGATGTGCCAAAAGAGAGAACTGAAACAGTGGGGTATCTGTGGGCAAGTGCATCTGAGCAGGTTTCAACATCACTGCATTTTCTCCAGCACCCATTTCTTTTTAGCTGCACCTGCAGATATTAAGAAAGCATCAGGTTGCTCAGCTAGCTCGACCAATACAACAGTTATTTATGTGATACATTTTTGGAAAGCTTCTTGAACCATATCAGTGTGTCTTCAATGTAAAAAGGCTAAAAAATGATTGAGCATTTAATCATTTTGTCTGACTTGACGTAGATCTTCTTGGGTGCAATTCTACTAATATAATTCAGTTTGAGGAGTGCATATATCAATTTCTCATTACATTCATGATGGAACTTCAGTTAATGCATTTAAAGGGCAAATGACTTTCACAGTGCCACACAAGATGCGCTGGAGTTGTATTCTGCACAAAAACACAAACAATTACATTCTTGACTGCCTTTATTTCATGATTGAGCAGCACAGACAGCACCAGGCAGATTAATTAATTTGTGCCTGAAACCTTTATTCTTAGAATGCTGTCACTTTGATGGATGGCTAATTAAGGTCCATGAGATGGATATCAGTACAACAACAGACCATTCAAAATATTGAACAAACAGTTTGAAAAGTATGGAACAGGAACAACAAATTGTAGTGAGAAAACAGAGAAATTGGAAAAAAATATTATGCCATGCAGAACACTTGACTTTTGATTATATTCTGAAAGAGGTTCCTATAGAATCTAAATTCTAGAAATATATACATGTAGTTCTGTAGTTAAATGTATTTAAAGCATCGACAGTAAGTCTATAAAATCAATCATGGTTTCCCAACTCTAGTCCTGGAGAAGCCCTGTGTCTGCTAGCTTTCATTCACACCTTAATTGCAATTCCTGATTTATAAAGAGCCGTTAATTGTTTTTAATTAAAGACTTTTAATGTCTAATGGAGAATGGGGTAAACCATCTAAGTCACATTATGTACAAAGCCGATATTCACGTCAGAAAGAGCTAATATTGTATATTCATTCAAGGACATTTAATCAGACACACATCAGTTCTCAGACACTAGTGCTTTTATTTCGGGTATCTGTGATGACAAACAATTGCTTTTGAAAGAGGTTACATATGGTCTTAAATGATAAGTCGCAGACACATGATCACTGAAATTAAACCATTTGTGGAAAATAGAATTCAAAGCAAATGGTCATTAAGTTAAACCTGCATTATTTTGATATTTGCTTCAGCAGATTTCATTGAACAAGAAATTGATTGAAATGTAAACTAATGCTGAGGTTCTCCAGGACCAACCCCTGCTCACCAAGTCAATAAAATGCTCTTGATGATGACTTCATGATTGGAATGCTGCTGAGGTGCAATCATGTCAATACGAGTGACAGCCACTTACATAATTAAGACATCTAGTGTCATAAAATATATGCTGCTAACAGTGGCTAGTCGGTTTCAGAGTGTGTTATCAAATGCTAATACTCTGAATAAATGTCATCATGTCCCAGGCTGTAGCATTGGCCAGTTTTACTAAACCCATACATAGCCATTCTCTCTGAAACATCCAGCTCAACCTCCTTAAAAGCATTTAGTTAAGTTACACATCTTCGCTGAATACTTAATTTACTTCATTTATACCTTCATTTAATTAATTTATCTCAGCTTGGAATGCAGTGGGGGTACATCAGGGGTGCACAAGAAGGGTCAAATCTGCTTGATGATTCAATGCCGACTTCTGCTCTCAATTATGTAGCTAGCCCAATCTTATACACAAACTGTCATTTGAGATAAATATATTGATGAGCTTGAATTACAGCTACTGTTTTTGTGGCTACATATGAAACTTTAGATGATGGTCTAATACACAAGTGAACCAGCTTTGTTGTGCAAACTATCTATTTATTACATGATTGAGGCAGAGTAATTGGTGGAAAATGAAATCCTGCAAACGCATTACTCGTCTAGGAAAGGAATTGCCCACCTCTGTCATACGTAGATACAGTAGCGTACATTACATGTTGTAAAACTCATACCATACCATTGCTCATACCAAAATGTAACTTTAACTCATTTGTTCATAGCATGTTCCTCATTTAAACTTAAAAAATAAAATTCTGAAATTCTGTTCCCCTGATTTTCTGCTTTTGCTGCGATGTTGCCAGCCAATAAAGGACACTGATAATAAGCATGCTCTCTTCTGAAGCAAATCAGGCCAGCTGCTGCCTCTACGCTCCAGTCTTCCAGGCTAGCTGATCTGTGGCGTCATTGCACTGCATGGTTTCACTTTGAAAGCAGGTGATGCAGCCAGGCTGCATTTCTCCAAAATGACCAGAGGAGTCGCCCTTGAGTGATGCCTCACTATCAAAACAATGCTATGTACCACTCTGAAGGATTGCTGGCCACAGATGGTACTGGCGTGATCAGATTTGTTCCCAGGCTGGCAGCCAAACATATCTCTTCTGTATTAAACAAAAATGGCCTTTGAAAGCCAATCAATTCAGAGCAACAATTTCCTTGTTCGCATAAACCCCTTTGCCAGTTTAGATGTTATTTTGGATAAGTGTTTTTTTTCTCTTTTAGGTTTACTAAAATAAAAAATATATTGCCACTATAAACCAACAACGTTCTGAACCATACCCTAATATTTTTTAAAAATTGATTTACTAGATATTAATTCAGAACCAACCCCATATTTTATTGACATACAAATATGAAAAAATAGGGGCGACATAGCTCAGGAGGTAAGACCGATTGTCTGGCAGTCGGAGGGTTGCCGGTTCAAACCCCGCCCTGGGCATGTCGAAGTGTCCTTGAGCAAGACACCTAACCCCTAACTGCTCTGGCGAATGAGAGGCATCAATTGTAAAGCGCTTTGGATAAAAGCGCTATATAAATGCAGTCCATTTACCATTTACCATTTACCAAAAAATAAAATAAAATCAACAAAGCAGGTCATTGAACATTCACTGGCAGCACAATGGACACTTATTCTTAACATGTGCGCTTCTTTCAAACTTGTTCTTCCAAGGTTTCATTTCAAAGTACAGCTTGTATGCTTTGGGCTCCTCAAACTTAAACAGAACAGCAAAAATGGAGTTCCAATAAATACATTGCAATGAATTAATTGTAGGCTGTCTCATTTTTATGTTCAGATGGTGTTTACTGAACAAAAATCTGCTTCTCAACAATAGAAACGAACAGAGGCAGACCAGGTTCATATATCAAAAATAATAATTGTAAGATTGGTTATTACCACAGCTATAACTAAAGATATTATTTTCTGGCTGCTAGAACACTAGTAAAGTTGGGATTGTTCATTTTTTTGTCATATGGACACTAATAATTTCATCAGTAGGATCACTACTTTTGCATTGTTACTGTGCTAAATAACTATAATGTTTTCCACGTATATTTCTATGACTATTTATTTTCTGCTTTTTTTCCCCATATTATTTAAATACATTGAATATGTGTATTTTAAAAATATAAATATAATGCTGTTATTTTTAATTGCTCATTTACCAGAAATTATGAGCCCAGTGGTAATATGACTATTTTATGCGTATTATGTAAATATGTAAGCAGAAGCTCAATATTTCAGCAGTCACATTAGCAGGTCCCACTGGAAAGGACTCCATTTCCCATTAGTATTTTACAGAAATTATCTCCAAGAACAACTCTAGGGAACTCAAGGTTTATTTGAACCAGGAAGAAACCTCATTCCATCTGTTTAATTGCAGTGGAGATTACCAGATTACTTCTTCATTAACTCTGCATGTCACTTTCCATAACTCTGTCCCCTCTTGGGGGACATATTATCTATGGTGAGGCATCGCAAGTCACTGTTTCATGAGACATGGGGACATGCAGACGGTACATTATGCCAAAATTTTAAATCCATTTTTTCTTCAAAAACATAATGAATTTTGTTCATTTGACTCTTCTTTTACATCGCCTACAGTAATATGTATTGGTACAAACAAGCAATGCAAAATCTTAGTTGGGATCACCACAATTAAAAAAAGAGGAAAGATGTAATAAACCCAAGAACATAATCCTTCTGAATTGTATGTTCAGGCAGGCTTAACATAATGACATTTTCAAAGCAGATGCTTCAGCACTATACCAATGCCCCTGTGTTATTGAGTGTGATCTAGAAGTATGAATACTTATGATGGGGCAGTGGCAGATGGAGGCAGATAAACTTGGAAATGGCAGTGATAATAACATGAGATTCAGAATTTAATTCGTGCGGACTTGTGCCCTGGACATGAAAGCTTAAAGCAGCTTTGATCATATCACGATTCTGAATGTTATTATACAGGCCTGTTTTGAAGTGTAAGACTGCATATTTATTTAATTCTACCTTTTATTATCAGTGTTTTGAAAATGAATTATACCTCTTAAAAACAAATTATACTTTTTTCACTTACCTTAGAAAATTGCAATGCATCCATCACAACACAAGTAATAAGTAATCAAAACATGCAGAATCAAAAGGCAAAAGAACATTTTATCCAAACTACTTACCTGCCGACAGTAGCATAGCAAAAATACATTGCAATGCATTACAGCACTATTATCTATGACTGGACATCACAAATTCAGTGGATGCATAAATAAATTATGGTAACAATACTTAATAGTTTTATAATGTGCCACCATATTTGGGCTCCTCCACCACACATTCTTGAAATGTACAATATTGATTTAACCACTTCATTGGCTATCAAGATATGAATCAGATGCTTTTCTTGAAATCCTCATCCTAGTATGCCCTTGCATGAAAAACAAAAAAAAATCTTTGTATGGGAAAGACAAATATCTCAGTGTTATCTTCTGTGTGAAATAATCTCCTCAACAGAGAACAGACGGCTAATTTAAAAGTCTGCATGCTCTGAGTGAAATTGACCCTGGGGAAGAGTCCTGTCTGTATGGCAGCCTGTCTCAAAAACTTCCTCCTCATGCCTCCTGGTACGATGTCAGTTCCTGCTGCTGGGTTCCACTTTCCATGTGTGATTTTTAGGGAATACAGATGGGTACCTCAATAGGTATAGAATATAATTTGTATTTCAATAAAATCTGTTTTTCTCATTTCAGTTTAAACTTCGTATTTTGTATCAGAGAGCTCAGACGACCTCATACAGAACACAATTATGTATGCACACACACTCTTGTTCTATCAGGGAAGTAAGGGAATCAATCTGTGTGTGTGTGTGCATGCGTGTGTATGCGTGTGTGTGCATGTGTGTATGTGGGTGTGTTTGTGTGTGTTTGTTTGTGTGTGTGTGTTTGTGTCTGCATGTGTTTGTGTGTGTGTGTGCGTGTTTGCGTGCAAGTGTGTGTGTGAATGTGTGCGTGCTCATCTGAATGAATACCTTTTTTCCCCAGTTTATAAGGCTGCTCTTTCTCACCTCTTGCTCATGCTCTGTTTTGATGGTAAAATAATAATAATAATAATAATAATTCAGCATAAAACACATATTCTCTATTAAAGACCATAATTCAGAGGATGCTTCAGTTTATGATAGTTCATTCTTACAGACAACACACACTTGTAGGCTACAAAAATGTCAATAAATAAAACACCTGGTATTACAAAAGGAAAAAGGAACGGCACGGTTGTGAGTTGCTGGCTACGGCACTCCTGCAGTGAAATTCCTCACCGTAGGGTAAATAATTAACCGCTTTGAAGGATTGTTTCGCTCAGTTGCCCAGGCCCTTCCTGGTCCTTTGGAGATAAGCTGGACTAAATCTCCCTACAAGTCCTGGGAGAGGACAGCAGAAAATGGAACTGGAGGAGAGCAAACAGCAGGCCATAGAATGCTTTGTCTTAACTGATTTTAATGATTCTGGAAGCACCAAGCCATTCTTAACAATTCAAAAATCATCAGTATGAAATCAAAATGTAAAGTTTCATTCACTGTTATATTCATATATTTTGTTGAGTTGTTCCATATGCAAAGCATATGCATAAAAATGGTAAAGGCAAACAATTTGTGGCCTATCATGGCTATCATGGTATGTTATTTACATTACAAAAATATATGGGCAGGTATGAGCATTTAAGTCTTTGCTATTGTTTGTTTAACGTTTAACTCATTATAGACAGGTGCCTCTCAGAAATGAGAATTGGTAGGGGAATTTCTGAATAAATTGTACATTATTATAGTCATTTGAATTGTAGTGTCACACATACCGAATCCCTGGAAATATGTATATATACATAATTGGACACAATCATAATTTCCTTTATCACCAACAGTGTGCATTCCTATATTATTTATATTGTAGCAATGAAAGTGTGTATTGGAACAGAAATATATTAGTATACAGTACACACTGGAATGTCCATCATTAACTGAACTCTAACAGCTTACAAATGATTCCAGGAGGTATTTAAAACACTGAACATTTTACTGTGTATATGTCATACAACAGAATAACCCTTGAAAACAAGAAGATAAAATCAAGATTAGTCCTATTATTTCCAGAAGTCTAAATAAATGGTGGGGAAACCCTGCCTGTTCATATGGGCATGGTAGAGTCCTTTTATTAACAGGCTATTACCAGCTGCTGAATAAAACATTCTAGTAAAAATGATAAAATTAAATCATATATATTCTTCATTTCAATCACATAGTGTTGCACAATATTCCAATTGCATTTTGACTTCACTGATGAGTTACTCATATGCAAACATATTTTTTTTCTTCTACTTAGCTTCAAAAATGTATGGACTGAACCAAATAATTAAATAAATGTTATAAAATTGAATAAATACTGTTCTTTAGTATTACTGCCAAAATTGCTGCACATTTCCTTTTCGCAACAAAGTGTGAATAAAAATAAAAATTTAATCACAATCAATGCTGACTCATGTTTCCTGAGAGTATTAAATTAAGAATGACGATTAGAGGTACTGAAGCAGAGTGGTCTGGGAACTGTGCTGGCAAACAGAAGTATGTTAGGTCAATCTTGGGTGAGACACTGCTCTTGCACCCTTGATCAAGAGAATTAATCTAAACTGCCTCAGTAAACACTTAGCTGTATACATCATGGAAGCTACCTTTTGGAAAGGAAAATAGTTTAAAAAACAAACATCTCTGTGAATGAGTGAATATTTTAAATGTTTAAAAATATTCACCCATTATGCATTTCATGTTTCCAGTATTTTTACCCTTTTTTCCTCCCCATCAGACCACATAACATACGATCGGAGGTAGTGCTGTTGGAAGGTGAAGCTTATCTCTGACTGAATACAACTGGTAGCTAGTGGGTGCCTGGGTGTTGATGGGAGGAACCAATTCAGCATTACCCCCAGGAACCTTTGCCAACTTTCCCCCATCCCACGTTTGGCATGCTTGTGTTCCACTGCCAGAGACTCTCAGTCGTAGCTGGCAAAACAAGCTTGAACCTGCAATGCCAGGGCTCTAGGGCCCAGGCTAAGCCCACAGGATGTATCTGTACCAACTGAGTAACTCGGGAGCTCACCGTGATTCCTTTATGATGTTCTCTGAACGAAAGACCTATTGAGCATTTTAATGTGTCGGCACTGGTTTTTTGTATTTACACATTCCCCCCTTGTACAGTATGTCTATTAATAAATAATGTATGGCAAATTAATGAGGTACCCCTTTATTCTTGTTTATCTATTACTCTGAATATCTCCTGTATATTGCAAACCACTTAATTTCATTTAGTAAGGGGAACAATTTCTTCTAAAACCAAAAAGAATAAGTAATGGCCATTTAATTGTTTAACTAAAGACAAAATCTGGGCTTATAGTGATAGACATGTGGAGCATTATGTGCCGATGTGAATTCCATGTGTAGATGTGGTCACTGTGTCATAACAAGACAAAGGAGGAGGCCACAGAAGGGCATCTAACCCAATCAACAAACCTGGCACGCAGAGATTGTTGACTACTTTGACAGAAGGTGCAATCACTGAGATAAGAGTGCCCAGCATTGATGGGTGAGCCTGTTTGCACTTCCTCTCAATTGTTCTTGTGTTCTTATTTATGGTGAATCTCTGCCTGTCGGAAAGATAAGTGTCTGGGGTATCTTTCGCTGTTAGAGTTTTCTGGCCGGCCGAAGGTCTATCGTAAGGAAAAGGCAGCCTTCTGCACTCTGCAGAGATGATGAAACTGGATTCACACACAGCACAATGGCAATGTTAAACATGCTTAATAATATTAACTTGTCTATGCAGGAATTTCTTCAGAAATCACTGAAAACATTCAAACTAAATCAGAGACTATCAAATAAACTAAAAAAAACAAATGTGACATTTGACTATATTACTCACTCCAGATTAAGAGTAGGTTGAAATTCCCTATCTACATTTTTTGTACATGTAGCCTTGCAAAAAATATATATATTTCATACTGTATTAGTACTAATCTAGTACTAATTGTAATTCAACTGAACAGACCTTTAATTCATCAAAATTATGATGATGCTGATATTTTAGTAGCAGTAGCATTTGTTGTAGCAATTGTACATTATTATGTGACTGGATCTCAATCAGAAAGTACCAATACTTTGTAAAAGTGCTACAGTAGCACTTGACAGACCCCTGCAGCAATTTTTCATTTTCTACAGGAAGCTCTGCATGTATTGTATTTGCAGATGCATTCAAACATTGAAAGTGGTAACATCCTCTAATCCCAGCAAGGGTATTTAACTCTAATTAGCGTGACAAATGAATGATAAGAGGCAAGGCAGAGCCATCTGCATCTTTCAGTGCTGTCATTTTTCAGGTAGAAGTGGCAACTGTCTTTTAGAAGATGATAAATGGAGAAGCCTGCTCTTTCTTCCCCCATTTGTCAGCGTAATATCTCTGTGGTAATACTACATTAGCATATTTAATATCTTCTGCTGTAACCAGAGCGCTCCTGTACCACCTCCTCATCATTGTTGCATTTTCCTTTTTGCTTCACAGCCCCCCTTCCTTGTAGAAGTTTCCCTCCCTTTCTCACCTTTTCACTTCTAAAAAGCTTTTTTTTTGACATTGCCAGGAATCTTTACAATATACAAGGTTGGGTATTTTCCTCACGCTATTGACATATGGAAATATTTTCCCTCTCAGATTGAAAATTATTGTCAAAACATGTTTATGGAAATTCATCCAGTCACAATTAGCGAATAGATCTACCAATTAACAATAACTGCAAACCCATTTTAATTTCACTACTGACATTCATGGTGTTTGACTAATACTTGTTAATCATTAATAGCTATGGTTCTTTTTCTTCCCTAAAAGATTATTTATCAGTAACTTGGCAGTATACTATAACAGTAAGGGGACTGTGCTTGCAACTCAAGGGTGGGTTTAATTCTGAGCTGGGGTGCTGCTGTTGTACCCTTGAATAAGGTATTTAACTGAATGCTTCAGTGAAATATCCAGCTGTATGAATGGCGGAGCTGGAGTGAAGACCAGACCTCTCAAGAACCAGACCCAGACCAAGACCTGCCCCCTCAAGACCGAGATCTAGACTTACTGGGTTTTCACAAGACCTGGACTGAGACCTTTGACCTCCTAAACCAGTCAATCCTAGATGCTGCCACTCTTGAGAGCATCCACAAAGAATACTGGAAACCTTAGCAACCAAGCGCCACTGACTTGCGAAGTGGCAAGTACACAGTGTGAATAAAGAAGGCTGTGACCCTCTTACTTGAAGTTCCCTACTCTGTACCCAGTTGTCTGGATTATACCCATTTCCTCATGTAAGACTGACTCCTCCAGTTGATCAGGCACCTGTAGTCTCCCTGTTCCAGCTGCACATGGAAGGGTACTCTTCTGGAGCAGGACTGCATGGCTCAGCTGGTGAAATGCAGAGTGAAAAGAATTGCTGGCAGCCGGCACACTGGAGGAAAATTTTTTAAATCTCTCAGATGCATGGGGGAAAGTGCAGTAGTGATTCAGGCTATCAAATATGTTTGCTTTTTAAACTGAAGAGGGAAATAGAAAATATGGGCAAAAAAATAACTTTAATATTGATCATAATATGTTAATGTTTTGTTGATCTCAGATAATTTTCATAATTATTATCATAAATATTACCAATAAGACATTTATGCTATGTAATTAGTGGGTTATTTTTCTGTGATTGTGGAAGTACAGTATGTATTGCATACACATGCATGTGGTAGTATGAATTGTATCATGTGGTATTTTAGTATCAGTATCATTTATTTAGACTGGATATTAGATATATGACACTGGTCAGAAGGAACTATGAATGCCTTTCCTTTTAGAAAATAATGCTAAAAATGCCATATATTTTGTTAGATTTCTTATTCTCATTGTTTGCATTTGTATACCATTAGCACGTAAGTATATCACCAGGAAGTCAGTCAAACTAACTGCAGTTTGTCAACTGTGAAAAATGTAGTTAAATTAGGGGTTCCCTGGTTTGCTGTTTCATAATCTTCATCTTTCTTCATCAATTTCAGTGAATATCAAAGACTAAACTGCCATGTTGTTATGTGTCGCATAAAAAGTAACCATTGTTTAAACTCTGCTTCAAAGTCAAGGGCAAAACACAATGTTAAGTCGCATGTTAAGGGTAAGGTGTTTAGGCTGCTTCATGACAACTCTCTTTACTGCTGTCCTGGTGACTAAAACCTGGTCTTTGTCATTTATTTTTTTCCCACATAAAACCTTCACTTCTTCAATTTGTAACCCCAATCACTCTGCCTGATTGCTACACATTGGACGTTTGCCATTTCTTTAATCCAGTGAGTGTTTTAAGACAGGCATAATTGAAATTCAGTCTCGGACTATTGCAATCTACATCTGGTGGATAATGAGCCATCATCTGGCCTCTGTGGAGCCCATGCGACTGTCTAATAGGAGATCTGATGAACTCCTGATTAGAACTGCTCAAAGTGTGGTGTCCTGACAACAAGGCATGCAACAGAGGACTCTTATTCTGTTGCAACCCTAATTTGCTCCTCAACAGAATGTCCGTAATGTACATGAGCAGTGCTATTGTTATTAATTGGAACATTCAGACTCCCACCACTGAATTTGTTGAGCATGTTATTTATTTATTTTTTGCTATATCAGAAATAATTCAAGTTTGTTTTTTACATGGCAGGGTTACACAGATGAGTTGTCATGCTCTTGGCATCTTCAGGTTGCGGGTTTTGTCCTTGTCAGAACCATACAAAGGAATGTATACAGTTTTTGCCCTCCATTATATGAATTATTACCTCTACTAAGTGGCATGGAATTACATTATGCCAGAAGGAGTGGGGAGGGACGGGAGGGGGAGGGGTTTGAAGGGAGCGAGACGATGCAGGACTTCTGCGAGACTGCGGGAGTCTTACCTACAGGCATGCACAGCTGAGGTTCATTGGTTATCAGCCCAGCTGTTACTCATTGCTTCAGGCCTGTTTACAGAAGTAAAACCCCTTGTGCTTTTGGGAGGGAGATCTTATCAAACCCTCTTCGATGGCTGTCCTCCCACCCACTGTACCAAGACTGACTAGTAAATCACCAGCCATTGTCTTTACTTTGTGTACTTTTTTCATTCATCATCCCTGTGGCTCAGGTGGCTCCACTTAAAAAGTTCCTGAGCTTAACTTCTAATTTGTAATGTGTCTGCTTTTTATTGTCTTTATGGCTTCACGTCTTTCCAACATATTTTCACATTATGGGCTGTTCTAATGGTGCCTCTCACAACGATAATGCTTACTAAATACATTTGCATGATTTTTGGTACAAGGGTGTCAGAAACCAGTCCTCGAGGGCCGCAGCTGCTGGCTTCTCTTGTGGATCATCACTGAAGTGATTCATTTAAGTCTGCACACCTTGATTTCGAGAACTATTTGGCTGCCCATTGAAAGGAAGCCACGAAACCTGCTGACACTGCGGCCCTCCAGGGCTTGAGTTAACACCGCTGCTTTAGTGGGTGTGTTTACAAACATGACCCTGGTCACTCATTTGGGTGGGTTTTAATTCTTCAAATACAGACTATATATCATATGAGAGAACATCCATCCCCATTCAAAAAATAGTCAGATATCTCAAACAGACCAAATTTCGGTTTTCAGGTGTGGCAATTAATCAATCAATAAATGCTTTGTTTTTAGCATTTTATTGCAGATTGTTCTGTGGATGCTTACAGCAGTTGGAGTCAATTCATTTGCCTATTCGAGTCATTTATTTCAAAAAGGATCTTGAGTAGTTTATATTATATGGTCAAAATAAGTTGAACTGAACTGCTGCACAAAATATCCTATTATAACACCAAACATAAAATTATAGAACATATGATTTTTCATTTTTAAGATAAAAAACACATACCTATTTTTAAGGCGACTTTATCCCTATTAAGTTATTCAGTTATTACTTTATTTTTTAAGACTAGGCCTCCAAATTCAAATGGAATTTTCATTTTAAAATTGTGGATGCTTCAAACTTCAATGTAGAGCTCCCACTGGAAAAGCAAAAATAGCAAAAATAAATTTAAAATATGATTACATTTAATAGATTTCAAACAAGTAGTGTGCCTCTCAGATTAATGGAAGCTTTTGTCTAAACTCAACAAAATACTGTATGCTATTCTGGTTTTCTCCGTTTGGTTTTCCATCACACATTTAATTCTATGACCTTTACCAATGTCAAATAATGGCAATGACGAATCATGAAAGGAATAATAGTCACAAAAACTTGAGTTTGCCAACAAGTATTCATAAATCATTAATAACCTGTGGCTATGAGCCAGCAGCAGCAATATGTTCAAATACACAAACATCAATCGCATTTATATATAATCAGTGTCGCTATTTTACAGAACTTCATTTTGCACACTGAAAGCCTCTGAAATGTATTTTGACTTATCCTTAAAGAGGAAGTTCTGTGCGGATGATTAGATGGCTAGATTTGGAATTGTATTATCATGTCGCCAGGTGACAATTTGGATTAACTATAAATTTGGTTATAGTTATCCTAACTATCGTAACAACAGTGAGGTAACCTAACTTCGCAGAGTATCATTATCTCTAAAACAAATCTTATGGTGATACCAGTAGATACATCTTATACGTGAAGCAGCTTTGCAAGTAAGGCTAGATCTCATAGAAAGCATATTGTATATAATAAAATTACACTGGTTCAATATCAAGCAAAGAACTTCTACCCACAAATTCTTTCCCGTTTCAGTGATTTCAGTGTTTTGAATTCCTGCCTTTATTAGTCTTCAATTTTAAATTCATTTTCTTATCTAAACCTAATTTTCTAAGTTCTGCCTTTGCACATAAATGATATTTGGACTGTGCGCTGCAATTGAGTCATAAGTCAGCCTAAAAAACAATCATTGCTTTCATTTGTTTTCTGTCCATTAGCAGGAATGTTATTAATTTGGTTTCATGTTGGTTTCCAGCACTCTCCCAATTAATCTTGTTTTGTTTTTCCACTATGGAAGCTAGCACAAATTAATGATGTGGAACCCATCATTGTCAAGACATTGATGTGCATCGTCTACATGGGGTGAAATTTCCTTCATTAGATAAAATGCTTGATGACTCAAAAGTTGCCATTGTCAATGTCGGGGTCCTGTGCCTGGTGGCAAAATTCTGCCTGCATAATTCATTAGATCACCAAAGGGTTGGATTTTAAAGCGAAGCAGCCATTATTTGCTTTTATTGTCCGTTTATTTTTGTCCTTTAAACTGACCCACATGTATCCCTTGCTGAATGCCACTAGTACAAGCATAACACGTTTTTGTAAATACTGTAGCATGGATGGTAACTTCATGTACTGTACATTGTATTTTTCAATGTTAATAGGCTTAGAAGGTTTAATGCCTGATTTCTGTTGACCTCCATTGAATTTATGGGTTCATAATCTCATTTGTACTGTATGTGCAAGTGTCAGTCACCTCATTTACATATGTTGTATGTAGGCTATTTGGGCATATAGTTAGATGCATAACTTATATATTCAGGGGCACATTGGTGCAACTATTTGTGCATTGTCTTTGTAAAACAATTTCTTATTCATGTAATGTAATTCAGCCATGTTTAAGCTAACCATCCAGGAAGTGTATACACATTGCATTTCAGCTGTGTGTATATCAAAGTGGTGGATGTCTTAGCACTCTATGTGTATTGCAGTCATGTTTGCTTATGCACATCTGGCTTTTTGCAATACTATGCAAAATGAAATGGTGATTATGCATGGGTTCAGTTATGTGAATAATTTATATATCTGTATGTACTTTTAGTGGTATTCTTGAATAAATGCCTTTAGGAGCACCTCAGAGTATGTACAAATGGTATTGCTGCACAGGGGCAACATGAATTATTGTTTCCTTAATTTTCCTTAGATGGCATTCTACCCCCTACATACATACAAAGGGGAGTCTTTGTGACATTTAAATGAAATATATTAACTGTAAACTACAGTTTATGATCAAAGAGTGACTTTCTGTGTGAATAATCACACCGTGAAAAGGAACCTAAGTCTCTGTATAACCCATTTGCAAAATTAATAAGAAGCTAGCAAATGTGTGCATAGACTATGCCACTTCCTTGATTCTGCACAATTTTGAAAACTAAGGAAATATTGAGGTTTCCTCACCTCATAACTCGCTTCATTTGTTTTATTTGATGTGACATCCCCCTGTAGATTTTCCATGGTGTGGTTGACTCTGTTCAATTTATATTCATGCACTTTCACGGTTCTAAAATATCTGTCTTGTTAATCAACTTTGACATTTCATTGTTTCCACTCCCTGGATATGTAAGGCACTGTATTATTGAAAGAATATCATTAAACGCCATTTCCCCTACTCATTGCTGCCTTATGAAAGGTGAGTTTATTCATTGCTTTTTTCTTTAATACTGAAAAGCATTTAAAAACATCTATTAAATTATTACGTGTGGGCATGTAGAAAACACAATTACTGTAACGTAATATAGTTGGGAACCATTTCATTGTAATGATGCACTGTCAAGATAAAAGCAATAATATAACAACTACAGCTACACATAAGATCGATAAGAAATTAGTCACTCTGGGGTAAATACACTAAAAAGAAATACCAAGCACAGTTAATGCTGCTTATTGCACAACAGATGCAAATGCTATCTGCACTATATTAATGTCTGATTCACTGAAGTATTGATGCAAATTAAGTAACCGTGCAACTATGCACAAATAACGAATGCAGTTCACAAGTACAGTAATATGTCAATTTTTTTACTGTGAATAATTTTGCCTCTATAGCAACCTTCATGAGACATTTTTTGAGTAAGGGTCACACCAAGTTTAATCTTCTCTGCTACATTAGTTTACATCTGAGACTGCGCCTTGCCTGTTTTCAGAGCAGTAGTGTTATTATTTTTATATTAAAAAATGGGTCTTGGTGTTTCTGAATAAACAAATAAAAAAGGATTGCTTTTCTCACACTTATTTTGAAGTTGAGCTAGTGCTGATTCAGTGATATTAATTGCAAACTTGTCTTTCATTTTGCAAGGGATTTTAATTCAGTGTACAGATCATGATGCAAGAACAATCATGACTGTAGGAACTGCTGAGCCACAGATGAGATCAACTGAATGACCAACAAATGGACCTCTTCAATATTTCATAGTTTTCTTAGTTCATAATTGGACCTTTCTTTTTGTGAGTGGTAATTCACAATTTTTAGATCAGGTGTACCCAGCACTGCGTCTATTTGTATGCAAAATTAGCTATTGTGTTAAAAATAATAAATATTACACAATGTAAATATGCATGACCCACTGTCACTAATTCCCTGGTAGTGCAGTTTTTTTCACATCCTTTCCATATACTGTGGTGCTTTGTGAATTTCAGATTTTTTTTCTCTTTTTTCTGCTAATTGTTAAAAGTCCACAATAGCATGGGAATCATTTTGTGAACACCAGCCCTCTGTGGCTCGCGTTGGCCTTCTGTCAGCTTTCACCCCCTATTTTAATGTAGATAGGTCAGAAGCATTTAGGGATTTTCAGTTCATTCACAAGTTCACAGTTAGTGAATTCAGTTAGTTCACAAGAACCTCAAATAAAAATAATGGGGAGTGCACTGTGACCAAGGCTCCTCAAATACATTTTAATATATCAAAAGTATGAATATTCTGTTTATATACTACTGCCAGGAAGAGCTACTCTCCTGCAATATTGCTTGGTCTGAATGTAGTGTGTACCTTCTTGCGGATGAGTGCATTAGGAGGTGTGAATGCACATCAGCAGCGTGGGTGTACGAAAAAAAAAAAAAAATTTAAAAGCTCTAAGATATTGTACTTATTATTACTTCATTACTGGATGTCACTTCACTCCTAACCACAGTTAATTACAGAGTAGTATCAGAGCCGTCGTTAGGTTCCAGTTTGATTAATCCTCCCCGTCACTGGCCGGGTGAACGGCGTCTCTCCAGCGCTCTTTCACGGCACACATACATTGTCATTGTGCGACTGACAGCAGTCGTGGCTATTAGATGTGTAGATATTAAATTAACAGTGGTAGTACACATGGTAGCAATGCTCCAGGTACGCAAAGAGCCAGCCATGTGGATGACACCCTTCCTGACCCGATGGGCTGCTATGACGGATGGATGCCATTTAGCACAGCGTATCAGTGGGCAGCTCGCATTCCACAGCTGTCCCCTCTAAATGAATTAGAGCGGGGAAATTAATCTGGGACAAAGAGTACTAGTTGAGTCACATGCAGGGACAATCAGAATTGAAATATTTGGTCTAATAAAGTTAGATGCACATGGGCTAAATCCCATTTGAATGCATTACTGCATGCAATATGCAGTACAGACATAATTTTAGTAACACTTGGACAATGTTTTATTATGCCAATCAAGTCACATAGTTGACTAACGCTGGAACTTAATTCCACACATTTTATGTTGAGCATAGCTATTAGACAACGCAGGAAATTGCCTGGGGCCCTGCTGATTAAAATCAAGATTAAATTTAACAAAACCTACATTATACCAGAATTGTTGGATGAATACATAAGTCCATATCTCCTCCTATGATGACAGAAATTCCTCAAAAAAAACATGATCTTCTGATCTCAATGAAACATGCATTTAAACTTGCTATAGACCTTTACATATTACTTAACATTATCAGCTCTGCATTCACAATGAGTTATTCCATGTTTGAAGATAGCCCTGACAGACCTGAGATAATTATTACAACTAGGGCTATCAAAAGGCAAAGGAACATATGTGTGTGTGTGCGTGTGTTTATGTGTGTGTGTGTGTGTGAGAGAGAGAGAGAGAGAGAGAGTGTGTGTGTGTGTGTGGGCTCATGCATCGGCCTCCACAGCCACATGAAGTGGCACCAGCATCAACGACGCTGAACCCCCCCCACCCCCCCCTCCTCGGAGCAAGCATCATCATCGGACACGATGGACAGCTAAGAAGAGTGTGTGTGAGAGAGAAAGAGAGAGAGAGAGAGTGTGTGTGTGTGTGTGTGTGAGAGAGATAGATGCAGAAAAGATATGCTCATACTGACAAAATAGTTTTAAGTTTTGTAAGCAATATAAATGGACTGCATTTATATAGCACTTTTATCCAAAGCACTTTACAATTGATGCCTCTCATTTGCCAGAGCAGTTAGGTGTGTTGCTCAAGGACACTTAAACACGCCCAGGCTGGGGTTTGAACCGGCAACCGTCCGACTGCCAGACAATCGCCCTTACCTCCTGAGCCATATCGCCCCCTCACCCAATCTCAATATTCCATACATCTATTACGTGGCTAAACATTGCTTTAATGTACTGTATGTCGTAGTACTATTTGTTTTTGTTCCAAGGCTATAATGTACAATAATCTCTGTAAAACTGTAATTTATCACTTTCTTCACATATTGTGGAAAATTCTGAATGGTCAAGTGACTCCTCCTGCATAGAAGACTGACAGTTAACAAACTGTTTATGGAAAGCAGTTTCAGCATTTGACCAGCAGATGTCTGCATTTACTTTCATTAATTTAAAGTTAATTTACATTTTTTTGTACATTATGGTCAGATACATATTAAATACATATTTGATAAAAAATCACTTTGTCACTATTAAAATACTCTGTATAAACCTAAGCCTTACATAACTGGTCCAAATATAAACATGGCAACCATATTGTTCATTTGGGCTGCCAAAATCTTGGTACCAAAATGACTGGTTGCCCACCTGTGCAGCTGCATTTCAAAATAAGTGTAACACTATGAAACCACAAAGGAAAACAGATAAGCTATTTAGTGGTTTGGATGTGAAAATGTGCATTGAGGGAGCACCACAGATTGAGCTCTGGCTGGGGCCCAAAAATGATGAAACATGCCCCTGAGTATGTGACAGTATTTTTATTAATTAATTAATATGTCAGTTGAAGTTGGCAATGTAATTATCAATTTCATACTTGAATTTTAACCTTTTTTAAGCCACCACTGAAACCATCTCCCCTGAAAAGAAAACAAACTGTTTTTGTGTGTTTCCTTCACAGTGTCATATACATGCTGAATAATATAATATTTTGTATTATTAATAACATTTATGACATTAATCATACGATTTAACATATGTAATATTAACAAAATAACAAAAATACAATATTTTTAGCACTAATTTGTTTATTAACTAAGTGTGATTTCCATCATCTTTTTGAAGTGAAAATTACATTCATGAATTGACCTGAGCGCAGATGCTGTGGTACACTGTTGAGTACATGACACGTACCTGTGTAGAACACAGGCACCTTTTCTGGGGAACATCTACACTTGAGTAAACAAACAGGTGTTTGACTTGCACAGCGGTGTACACCAGAATCACATTACAGGAGCACTATGCCATAAAACACCAGGCAATGTGGCTCAGTGGTTAAGTGACTGCAAAAGTTGGCAAGAAGGTGCAGGTTCTGTTCACAGGTGTGGAACTGCTTTTGTACCCTTGAGTGAGGTCTTTAACCTGGAAATGCTTCAGTAAATATCCTTTAGGGCATGTCTTTCACATTAAACGTGTTTCCATTTCAAATTTATAACTGATGAGTTTGGTAGATCATTTATGCTGCCCGGTGTTTAAGAGACTGACAGGCGTTTGCTGCTGTCAAGGCACACAGCTGCTAGTGCTGAGGTGGTTGGCTGGAAGTCTGCAGGTCCTATTATCCTGAAAAAAGTTCACCTCTGGGCACTTTCATGTTCCATACTCAACACGAAGAACAAGAAATTCCTCCAAAAGAGCGCTGGCACATCAGCAGCAATTAATGCAGGTGGCGTCTCAGACAAGGAGGCTAATGAGATTTAATATGCATGCAGGTGAGGGAGAACTGAGTCACTGAAGCCCTTAATGAACCTATGACAGCATAATTAGCAACCATTTCAAAACCACGGATTCTAATCAGAAGCACCAAATTGCTGCCACAAATCTTTGTATGAATGAGTCTTTTTAAATGCTCCAATCTGTTGCTTAGTCACTGATTGATAGTAATTGCCTTTTTTTGGCATTGTGTGGGAAACCGGCTAATTCGGCCCTTGATAGAATGGTACATGTGTTGCTGAATATAGAAATCAATGTTTGAATCTGTATGTTATTCACAGAGATAGATGAATATTGAAAGTATTATTTTTCCACCAGACTTCTGTTTCATACCATAAAATGAATCAGTAGTTTCAGTGGAGTGCAGTCACAGGGCCTTCAGTAGAATGTAAAAATTCATATATACCAGAAATCAATTAAATCATTTAAGAGCAGGAGAAATAATAAGAATAATTTCTTGATCATGGAAAGTTTGATTATGATACCACATATCATATTTTGCATAAACCAAATATGCAAATGGCCCTGTACTTGTAGATCTTTCCATCTGAAAAGAATAAGGTCTCAGGAGCACTGTATGATCACTATGTGAAAATGTGGATAGTGCCAGCAGTGCAAAGAACTAGGCAGTCCTGATGTCATTTGTAAATATATTTGAAGACGCAGTCTGAAGACGATGCTCAATTTACAAATTCATCAAGCATTCATTTGAAAACAAATGAGATGTAGCATTAGATTAGCATCACTATAGCAACATTTAAACAGTACTTGAACAAATCTGTATGGGTAACATTTTTAATTGATACTTCCTGATTATTCACAGGTCAGGGATCATAATTTCATTGTCATCCACCTTCTCACTCGGCGATGCCCCAAGCAGCTCAGAGTGAGCAAGAGCCTAACTAACTGCAAATGGGCTTGCTAGATCAAGTACAGTGACGGCAGTTACAGGTAGAGCCTGTATGCAGAGAACAGAGAACCCTCCCTTATGTGTGTATGGGAGAAAGAGAGGGAGTGTTGTGATAGCCACACTTCACGTTCTGCGGTTTTATGCATTGAGGCAAGCTTTGTCATTCTTTGTACTTTGCACTTTGCACTTCGGACCAAGGACTGCTGGCTAACCCTCAGTCTACATGGAAGACGAAGGGTGATCGTGCTTTTGCCACTGTGGCGCCTAGGTTATGGAACAGCCTTCCCATTGATATTAGATATGCGAACACTGTGGACACTTTTAAGCGGTGTCTAAAGACTCATTTGTTCAGACAGGCGTTCAATTGATGCTCAAATTGTTTATTTTATGTTGTTGTTTTACGGATGTGTGTGTATACATTTGCTGTTCTTATTTGCACTTTGTGAAGCACTTTGTGGTTCTTGTCTTTGAAAAGTGCTATATAAATAAAGTTTACTTACTTACTTTGTCTTTTTGGATTGTGATTTATTCATATTACCCAGCGCATTGTTGTCACATGGCATTATTGTGTTTGTTGACACAATATAAAATAGACTTTTCACCTGTAGTTTGAGTCTTACACACTGAAAATTTGAAATCTGGAAATCAAGACCCTCAGAGTTAATTGCATCACTTTGCCAGTGTTTGTATGAAGAAAAAAAGTTTTAGATCAAGTTTTGACTGTATGACACAATTACAGTGTAATTGTGCCAAATAATGTAACACATATGTAGATACAGATAAGAGGAACACTAATATAGAGATAGGTGCAGATCCAGAAGAAACACTGGTAGTGTTACAAATTTACACTGTCCTGGAGGAGAGCAAACGCCACACTATTGATAAATCATCTCCTGTACAACACTTTCAGAAATTTACACTGGTCTAGTGTTGAGTGCACATTATATTGGTGTTGTGTTTTATTGCACTGCTATTATTGACCTTGTTTCCACAGTGACCAACTGTTTCCATAGTGACCTACTGACCAACTTAGACATCAGACATATTGCAAGAGGCAGCACTGCTGATGATAAGCTTCCCCACTTTCACACGTTCCCACCCACTCAAACACCAGTACATAGACTTCAATAAAATTTGAATCTAATCCCCAATAATAGCATTTTATTCGTTTTGCATTATGCATTTTCACCTTTTCTCCCCAATTTGGAGTGCCCAGTCATGCTCATGCTGTAGCGCTCAGCACAACCTTTGTTGTCAACTAGCAAGTCATCCGAAGCATGCAATGTTAGCCACTGATCACAGGCTCAAATGGACATGAGGGAGCCACGTTGGGCCAAAACCAATAAGGGCCAGGTTTACTAGAGGATTCTTCTAATCCAAAAGCAGTCGCTACAAGGTTGTAGTATTTACATCAGATTTAATGGTCTCAATTGGTCAAACTTTCCATTAGGATGTATTTTGCAGGGATTATGTCACTCTGCGACTTCCCCTTTGATGCATAGCAATGACTTCATGCATACAATACAGGCCAAAAGTATTAGGCCACCTGTGTTTTTCAAAAAACTTTAAGTAGAGATGAATTCGGCTAATATATGCACATTTATTGAATAAAAAAAAAACACATTTCTTATTTGGACCTACAATAACTCAAAAAGTTTTACTTAAAAAACATTTATCTTAGATGCAAATTTAATTACAATTCAATTATTGCAAGTATATCCAATCATTTTGCAAAGTGGGAGGTGGAGGGGGGGGGGGGGGGTGTAATTAAATTGAGTGGAATCTTATCTAGCTCAAGTTTTTAAAAGAAACCGCAGGTAGCCTAATACCCTTAGCCTGCAGTGCAAGTCAAATAATAATAAAACTAAAGTTTAAAGAAATATGGCAAAAAAGGAAATCTTCAATGTGCGGGGCAAGAAGGTTATTCCCAGCAAGAAGTTGAACTTAAGATTTCTACATGCAGGTGTTTTGCACTTCAAATATTTTTTTAGTAAATCTGGCCCAAAGTTTTTAGCGACTAGTTTCAGAAGCAGGTATGGCATATATGCGTGTTAGGTATGAAATAGACACGCAGAGCTGGAAGTGCAATTTGCCAGTCATCTACATTAGTCATCACAGTCATCGTAGGCAGTCCCTTCAGTGGATTGTGTAATTACCTGCGGCCAGAGGAAATTTGCGTTGTGTTCATTTCACACGCACCAACATACCCTCGTCAGGCCACAATTTGTACTGCAAGTTTCATATATACATACATCTGGCCCTTTATTTGGAGCTCAGCAGACTAACTGTGGGTATCTGATTGATCAGCAGGGGTAGTTTACCAGGCTGTGGGGCCCAGCCTTGCACTAGGACCATGCGTTAAAAGGATGAGCCACCCTGCAGGTCCCATTTGATTATGATTTTATTACAAATATTTGAGAAATTGAGAAAGTATAATAATGTTTTGTTACTCGGGGACAGGGGACTTTTTTCCAGAATAAGTATGATTCATGAGTGGTTTTACTGTATGTTTGTGAGCTGCAAGAGTGTTTTAGCCATGTGCTGGAACACTTCATCATACCGTTTTCAGATATATGCAGTTTTTGTCTAAGGAAACAGTAAATGTAAAAAACTGTTTTTTTTTGTTAGGAAACCTGGATAAAAAATTGAAAAAGATTGTTTTGATTATATAACTGTACAAGGAATGAACACTGTCAGAAGTGTTTCCCATTTGCATGTCAGTTCCATTTATGCTTCAGCTGAATCAGAAAATGAATTTGCTTTTCTGGGTTTCAAGACATACAACACGGAATTGTTTTATGAGCCGATGTTCATACGCTTGACATTTTCCAAACTGAGGTGTTTGCATGAATAAGACGGGTAACTATAATGGTTTCTACAAAGATATTTCTCCTGTTTCTACCAGTATGAGACTTTTCATATGATATCAGAGTGTTTCTTACGGGATGTGGAATGACAGGATTTTTTTTAGATCATATATATATATAACCCTCTATAATTTTGTATCAATAACTATCATTTTTAGGTTTTGTGTAGTAAACAACCAACTTCACATTGTGGTGAATTTTATTGATAAAAAAATAGTATATGAATATGTAGGTATGTCTCAAAATTCAGAATTAGTATCGTGTGTTATGAGTGTACATATATTTTTTTTTGCTAGAAACATACATATTTATTTATTTATTTATTTATTATATAGTCCATTGCCTTAAATATTAGCATAATTTGTGCATATCCTTATACAATGTTTTCCATTTAAAAAAAAAAATCTATGAACAGTTAGCTACTATCAACAACAAAGAGCTGTCTTGACTGGTGTGTGTTCAAGAAGAAGAAGAAGAAGAAGACAGAATTTACATAGAATAACACAGGTTATATGCATTATTATATGGCTGTGTGACATTGTGTCAGCATACTGTAAGGAGTGAGAGTGTGGTCATTGCAGTTATTTCTGTGGGAAACCTTGAATACTCTCTGTGCTGTACACGTATGGGGTAATGACGCACCAACCTGTAACTTGGCAGATGGCACATCTGCCTTTCCAGTTACTTTCTGCTTGACTGGCATTGAGTAAGTGAATGTAACTTATGAGTGTGCTCATTACTGTAAGAAGGTGAATATCAGCTGAAAAATATTGGAGTATCACATTTCATCCCCTAAGTTTATTATTATTATTATTAGTAGTAGTAGTAGTATATTTGTTTAAATGCACATGGACCAACTAAGAAGAGCTAATGACCTGGCTTAATATTTCATCCTGTTTATAAATACACTTTTCATGATTTCCTACATGATATTACAAGATACTGTATACACTCCAGACGACATTTTGTATTAGTTCTCCTGGCGCCATTGAGATCAATAGAGAAAGGTTAATGAAAGCAATATGTGCAGCTGGATTAAAGGTTCCTTTGTATTGTCTGTATTGTGAAACTTTAAATTTAAATATTTCCATATGCATTTGTATATCTGTATTGCTGAAAAAATCCCTTGATAGAAAACATTTCACAAAGCAATAAGGTTATTACAAAAGAATATATGTTTCCTTTATATTACTCAAACTTTCCATCCATATCTTTGCTAACTGTATGACTGCACTGGATTATACACTAGGAAAATGAATCCATCACTTCCCCCGCATCTGCTTGGCAACTTCATTTCTGCAGATCCATTACTCCTCCCCTTTATTGTTACAACTGATAAAATGTTATGAAAATGGATCCCTTTTCGTAACTGTCTTGGATTTTACACATTACCCATTTATACAGCTGTATATTTCCGAAGCTGTTCAAATTCCACCAGTTCACAATTTAGTAGAGCAATCTGTCTGCGTCACCATTGTTCTGGCATGCCTCTCAGTCAAGAACCATTCTTACACAATATGCTTAACAAACAGTCCTGAGGTCAAACAGAGAAACACATCCCTATCTCATTTGCTCTGTGTTTGTGTGTTTATTCACATATTAATTATGAATAGTCTTGTTCATACTTTTGAATGCAAATCAGAGCACACAACCATATAAATATTGTCCTTGTGAACACCAGGGAGGCCTCTTAATAGATAATAGTTGTTGATTTCCCCCTCCTTTTATAGATAGCTCATTACAGATAATGTTTCCGAACAGCCAAAAGATTAAAGCGAAGCTTGCAAATTTATTCAAATGATGGTGGGTCTCGTCTGTGTTTGGGCTGTGATTAGCCGGTAATCAGTGAAGAACAAACTGATTATTAGCTCTCAGGCACTTGCCGGTCTTTAGGGAATCCATTCTCTGTCCTGATTAGCCCAAACTGGTGCTCCTTTATTACCATATGGCGGCTTCCTATTTGGGGTGCTTGCACCTCCACACAGAGACACTAGGCACCTTTAACAGCCTCTTATTAAGTAGCATGGCTGTACAGAAGACTCTTCTCCCTTGATTATGACCACTGAGTCCATTTGTACTCTGAAAAAAATCTAAATAATTTTTTGAAGGTGGATGCCACTCAGAAGATTGTTTCAGCTTCAGTGTAATCACAGCAGCCCAGGGTTACTGAAGATATCACCTTTGCCTGTAGAATAATTTTATAATGTGTGGGCTTTGCACTAGATTAGATTTTTTCGAGTGTACTTTTCAAATGCTTTTGTACAATCTTCCACATTTACATATTGGCTGTAGTAGCAATGTGTACAAAAGGATCAGGAGACATGTCCTGAAAAGTTTGAGTATGACATTTCTCTTTATTTGTTTCCAACCATAACTGTAGGCCCATTTCATCATCCTTTCAGTGAGGAAGGGTGAGGACTGGTATGCATCTCTTGCGAAACACTTGGAAACTGACAACCATTCATTTCCCACATTGAAATCTGCCAGCTAAACCATTGCTGCTTGCATGATGTTGGCACAAGCAGATCTTGCACAGCCCAGAGTGGCAGGTGCATTCCACCAACTAAAACCCTCCCTCCCTACCCAGGCAATACAATTATACATTTCACCAGAGTAAATGTGTTATCAATAAAATAAAAATGTTTAAAGCCAGACTCAGTGACATCACATCACATGCATTACCATTATTTCAATTGTGTGTTTATTTTTGTGTGTTTTCAGCATGCCATAGAAGCGGCGTTTCACAGCAAAAAAAAAAAAAAACATGATGTGCGTGCCACTCGGACGTGTTAGTTAACAAAAGGTAAGCATGAAGAAAACTGGACAGCGGTGAAACATCAAGAAGGTACATTTTTATGGCCAAAATGGTCGGCTGTCCATACACCAGCAAGCAGAGATTTGTTCGTTTTAAGACCAAAGTAGCGCAAAATCTTATAACTGCCTATCTTGGAGTGAATTATCCTGTGCATATGTTGTTAACACTCCAAAAATTAAAATGTGATCCTTTTTGTTAAATGTGCAATTTCCCTGGCAACACATGAGAGTCAGTATGGAATGTCTGAAAAACAACCACTGCCATCCCGTAATAAACATACGTTGCAGTGGAAACATTACTTAACGATTCCAGCAAATAGCCCAAACCGCACACATGACCTAGCAACTCATTCTAGTCCCTCTCATTCTAGTCAAGTAGGATGTCAGCTAGGTTTGCTGTCACTCACATAACATAGTATTAGATTTGGATCTTGGGCCAAAATGGTCTCAGAATGTTTTCTATCTAGGATAGTAAGCTAGCCATCTACTCCATTTGATTCAAAACTACAGCTATACTGTCATAGCAAAATCACAACAAATATAGCCTAATAACATAGCACCTGAGCTATCCAGGTTAAAAGTCAGATGGCCCAGTGACAGATTTGGTTGTCTTCATTTGTTTATTTACAGCATTCCTTCATCCAAAAATGTGGCAGCAAAAGCAGTACATAAATGGTCCAACGTTTAATCAGGATCACATTGCATTACTTCGTTTGACACACATACACGTTACATATTTATGTAATGTTACACTGAACCGCATTTTGATGATGGGGTGGAAGCCAAAAAATGTAGTTGAGTTTGTTGTGACCAAATGTTTTTCTTTATTTATTTTTAAGAGTGAAAGTTGGGAAGGGAGATTCAAAGACTTTTTTTTGCATATGTATTATACCTGCACATATCTAAAAATAATTTCTTAAATAATGTAAATAAATATGTTTGATTTGATAGATTCCTCATGTGTCAGTAGAGGGTGTGGATGGGTAGGGAGGTGGAGGGGAGGCGGTGTTGAGGTGTCAAGTAGCTCTTCCTCAACCTTGTTCAGTTGGAATGCCTCATCCGCACCCCACATCAGGTGTAAGACACATTTATTGCACATTTATCATGTTTGCATTTAGTTGTATTTAGTTGTATGTGCCTGAAATTTCAATATCAGAGGTTAAATATGGTTTAATGAAGTTGATTAAACACAATTCTTTCAATCTTGTGCCCCCTTGAGGGTGTCTTCTGTTAGCCTATGACTGACTAGGTGATATCTCACATACATACGAAAGAATAAAGAAACAACAAAGCCAGCTCTTGCAATTGAGAATGGATGAGGCTAGCATGTGTCTGCCTCGTTAATACCTTTAGCTGGCTGTGGTGGAACCAATTAACTTTTCCACTACCTATATTTTTTGTGGGGGCCGGCGGGGTTAGCGGCTGGGGGACAAATGTGGAGAGTCAACTCACTCGTACGCCCCCGAGTCAAGCACAGAACCAGAAGCCAGTGAGACTTTATCAGTAGACCATTGGGAATTTTTGAGACTTAAATGATGTCTGCCGCATGCATGCTATTGGCCAAAGAAGGAAACCAACATCAGGCATGTATGGGACAAACATGTAATCTCCAGTGTGGTCAGAATCACTCCCAGAGGAACAATCGGTAGACCCCTCTCAGCCCTTATGCTATTTCTGTAGTTATATAACCTAATATTAATTGGATTTTAATGGTGTGTTTGTGTGTGTGTGTTCAAGTGTGCTGGCTTGTGTGTATGTGTCAGTCATGGAAGGTGGAGCTGACTTGGCTAAATGTGGTTCACATGTATCAATAACATGTAGTTATTGGGTACCATTCTCACAAGATTCCTGTGCCAGTTAATCAATGTTTCTATAAATACTTCAAATGTAATGGGCATTTGCCATATACAGTTATTTGTTTTGCTGAATGTGTAAAGTCAATAATTTATTATTATTGTTTTTTATAAATATATTGCTGTTGTGTATTACCATGGCCCTCAGTGTGCACTTAATCAAAGACATTTCCAAGATCAATCATCAATTAAAGCAGATGTGGTGAATGGTAATTTAATACAGCAGTTTAAGATAAGTGTGAGCCAATTTTTTTTCCCCATTTACTTAAGTAAATTAAATCTTATCAGGGTAAAGGTTATATTTGATCTCGTTCTGGGCATGGATGAGATCACTTATTCAGCCCCAGAGACCAAGATTATGAAGATGATTGATCTGCAGATGAGTTTGATCTAAGTGACTTTTCCTCAGCTCATACTGCTCCTGAAATAATTTATACCTCAATTTCCATCAGAAATAAATGGTCAATCCAAATTTCTTTTTTTTAATGTTGAAATGAGAATTATACTTGAATGTGTGTAAGTTTGCCATGTGGCAGAAATATGTGGAAGAAAGTTCCTGTAAAATGAGGGATCATAATTATGTACTTTAAATTATAATTGAATTTTTTTCTCTCATAATAAAACAGGGTGATTTCTGAAAAGTTATCATTCAGAATTTGTACCACTCAGGTATTTCTTCACATATAAATATGGCATCCAGTTTTTGGGTTTTTATTCATTTTCAAGTCCTCTCTTTATTTCTTTCTTTTTTTTATCCCATTTACACTGAATGTATCAATGATGCCTTGCACATGATTAAGAAACAACATCAACTTCTTACAAATAAAAATGTTGAATCATAAATGAGGAGTTTGAATTCACGCCTGAGTTATGAAAGGAAGTTCATGCAGTTTATGTGGAACCTAATTAGAAAATATTGTGCACAAATATTTACCATATATTAAATAAATGGTCAAACAAGGAGGCCCAGACTATGGTACTCATTTAAAAGCCATTAACAATGAGACATAGAATCAAACTCTGATGAGTGATTTCTAAAACTTTACTTCTGTATTCATTAATTCCAGCAATCTGAATTCCAAAGTGTATTCTAAGTTCTACAAAATATTTGAGTACATAGTGGATCTGGGTGTTTAACAATTACTTAGTTATTGCTATTGCAAGGTGAATATACACAGTAAAATATTCTGTGATAAATAACATATTGTCCTTATTGGATTCACTATACTCTCTTAGAGTTGAATTAACACTGGACATTTTACTGTGTACTAGGCTACATATACTAATGAAGTAGACCGTACTGCAGTCAGCAAACTTGTGTGAACAGAATATTGTTCTATTTAGAGAATGTACACTTCTCCTTTGCTTTCTGGCATTGCAATACACGCTGTAAAAATGTCAATGTGTTCTGAGTTTGGAGAGCAAAGATTCTGGAGCAGTAAAATAACAAAGAATTCATGGCTACTTAAAACTTGATGCCCTGCAGTGTTCACAACTTTGTACTTCTCTGTTGTTTTATTTTTTCTCCTGGAAAAACATCATCTATTTGTGGTATATTGAAACCCAGAAAAACCTGCAAATTCTTTCAATGTGCAATTCACCTCTTCCGACAAATAATCTGCTTCTGGTAATTCATTTCCTGTCTTCAGAATAATTGCTTTGACAAGTGCAAATATAATTCATCAGTTGCGGAGTTTCTCAAGCTCTTGCAGAAGGTTACATTTAAAATGCCAACAGAACATTGTGGCTCAGTGTGAAACTAAAATCATTTATGATTGTAGAGTTCATACCTATTTCATTTGAAAAAAAAAAAAAAAAAAAACATTTTATAATGGCAGGTAAAAATAATTATAAAAAGGTAGCATAAATCACGATTTCTGTGTTTTAAATAAAACAGATTTTTAGATGTTACTCATGAAAGTCTCTGCTACTTGTTTTATCCCTGCAGTTCAAATTCAATACAAAGAGGATGCTGAGTGATAATTATAGAGGAGAAGTATACATCAAACAGTTAATCGCTTTAGCGTGTCACCTAGTGTTTTAAACCGTATTTCAGAAATAATTAATATCAGTGTCTGTTGATAATTGTGTTATCAGTATAAACCTTGCACAGCACTTATCCCGTGACCATGTTTGGTTCTCCTGGGCTGCCACCCGCCCTCAAGCTCTGCTCTGCATTCAGCTCTCTCTGAAAGACTGATTAATGTGGTCTAGTGGGGAACTGTCAGAAATGGCAGAGTGAATCAAGGGATTTTCCTTCACCGTTCAAATGACACACAGCAGCCAGAGAATTAAACAGATGACTAACCAGTGGCCTTTTGTCTGCCGTTGGAGATGGAATGCCAGCTCGTAAACGTTAGACTGACATTTGGGTGGATTAAACCTTCTTCAGATTTTTTCTCCCCCGTTTTTTTTTTTTTGTCTGCTGCAGTCGGCTGTCTAATCGCTTATGCATTCTCCGACGTCGAGAGCCGCAGCCAAAGCCGCCTTAGCACCGTGTTTGTCTAAGTCCTCTGTACCGCTGCCCCGCAAACATTTATCCTCTCCCAAGCGTTGCTCTGACATCAGCTATCGAGAATTATTGAGTCCAGGATATTTAATTAAAAATTTTGTTTCAGAAATATGAAAAAGCTCCACTGTCAACATTTACTGGCATTGCCGAAGTGTGCGTGTGATAATTGAGTTCGCTTGCTAATGTTTATCAGTTGGCCGCAGTAGCTGCAGGGTCATTCTGTCTCATGCCGTACACCATGTCTGGAATCTCTCACTGCTTCACTTCTGCACTTCTGGACTGAATGTTAAATATTTTTCGTACAGATGCAAATGTGAAAAAAGTCCATAATGAAGAAGCATGATGCAATTTATTAGCATTTAAGGACATCCAGCATTAACATTGAAACCATCTTGCCAATCAGAGCACCCACAACTGTCGGCTCCCTTTAACTATTCCCTTTAACTGATAATTGCATATTGTGCAGCTGTACCTGTTTTTGGATGGTTTGCTACTAGTGCTAATACCTGCAGGTACTGTAAATAGCCTTCAATTACTCTGAAAACCCAATTTTTGCACACAGGCTGGTTGGTAAAGTAAATGGTAGTTAATATATAACAAGTGGGTAAAAGGTACAGTTAAATGAGATATTTTACATGCTTACCAGACAATTACCGTTCTTTTTTTGTAACTGGTCTTAAAAGCAGAGTGGCAGAAATACCCTTGTGACATAAAATGTGTTTGTTCTTAAGTTTGTTCTGCTATTTTCTGCATCTTGTATTTTATTTTATTTCAATTTTATTTGTATTATTTATATGGTAATTTGTTTATAAAATCCAAATGGTTTAAGGAAAACTCACATTTTACAGGTAGAGGGGTGTGGAATTAGTTATTGCATGCATTGTGGCATTTATATTTAGTGATACACTGATAAATTTTATAAATGGTGAGAGAATTTGGTATACCACTATACTGTGCCAGTATAGTAGTATCACAAAGTTATTCTTACCATGGCTGCAATAATTCAATAGGTAAATAATTAAGATTAACTTTGGGTAGACTACCCTGTAGAACTGATTGCAACCTCTCTAGAATGTTTGAATTTGAATTGTGAGAGTGTGTAAAATTTATAATGTATTAATGTAAGAGCTAAGGCACAGAGTTAAACTTCTGCAAGGTTGATTTAGAATGTACACCTAAAATAAATTCAAAGTAATTTGCATGGATTAATAATCAATTAGCAATTACAATTTGAACATTGCACACACACACACACATACATATATATATATATAAAACAGGTTTCAATTAAGTAATTAATTTGACATATTTAACAGCAACACCTGGGAAACATAATAAAATCATGAAAAAGTCTTGCCTCATTTGCTTGATCACGAGCCAAAATGTGTTTTTGTATTCTCTAAGGCACCACAAATTCTCACTTGAATAATAATTCTTCCTTCTCGAAAACGCCAACTCATTTTGCAGTAGAGACCTTACACTGGATCCAAACAGCACCATCTGTGCATTTGCTCCACTAGCATGCGGTCACAAACTTAGCCTCTCTGTGGGAATGCTCCTGCTGGGCCGGTCAGTTTAAAATTCCATGCGTGTGTCTGTACTGAAGGAAAGCTAAAACAATTAGGTTTCTCACTGTCTAGGCTTGGAACTTTGTGTGGAACTCTTTCGCCAGAAAGATTTCGCCAGGAAGATTTCATCAACAGAACAAACATGGACCACAAATAAGAGCATAGAGGGAGATGCTCAAAATACAAATGTGGGTGTAAAAAGTTTGATATCGCTAACTGACACTGTAAACTGTGCAAGTTAACTAGAAAGAAAAGTTTACATCCAGAACATTGTACTGTTTTTCTGGGGACAATGCTGTTACTATGGAAATATTATTTAACTTTTCGGTTTATGAGGCATAAGGTTAATGTGACCAGATGTAACGTAAGTATAACATTTTGATGAAACATGATATGCCTTGATAAACATGGCATGCTCTGATAAAAAAATAAAAAGAAGACTGAGCTACAGCAACCATCAAAGTGAAATAGGCGAGCCTGACTATGAAGATGAAAAACTGAAGTATCCATTGTTAAGGCAAGGAAAATAACATTGAAAACACAAACAGAAGTGATTACATGAACTATATGAGTGTCACAATGTTTGGGACAAAGACATTTTTCTTAATGTGGCTCTGTACTCAATTAAGTACAGCTCACACATGGTTAAAGTGCACATACTCGGCTTTTATTTAAGGATATTTTCATACACTTTGGTTCCACCATGTAGAAATTAGCACTTTTTGTTTACAGTCCCCCATTTCAGGGCACCATAATGCTTGGGACATATTAGTGTTACATAAATGAAGGCAGTTTCACAGATGAGAGGGGGTGCTTTGGATCTTGGCAAATTCCTTTTGGCCTCTACGCTTTGATCTTGCCATCACACTGATACAAGTGAATCTTGGTCTCATCCGGTTTTTGTGGCTAACTAAAGTGAAGTCTTCAGTCACTGATACACTTCCACACTTCCTTCCTGAAGAATGTTCCTGATCTGTTGGACAGATGGTTTTTTCTTATTATGGTGAGAATTATTCAGTCATTAGAGGTCTTCCTTAGCCTATCAAGACCTTTGTGATTTCTGAGCTCACCTGTGCTCTTTGTCTTCTTAATGTTCAACATTATTTCTCAGCCTCATAATGGGTTCCTTGACTTTCATTGGCACAACTGACAACTCTTTTTATTGGTCCTCATGTTGACAAATGCCAATAATCGACTCCAAAGGTAATCAAAATCCTGGAATCAAGACTAGATACTGAAAGCTCTCTTATAACTGCACTAAGTAACTGAACACACCTGGCTAATCGGAAATACCTATGAAGCCATTTGTATCAAACATTATGGGGCCCTGAAATGGGGGGGATTATGTATAAAAAGTGCTGTAAGTTCTACATGGTGAATCCAAAATGTATAAAAATGCCCTTTAATATAGCGGAGAATGTGCACTTTAACCACATATACATTGTTTAGTTACACATGTGGAACACAGAGCCAGATCAAGAGAAAAATACAAACATATTACTTTACCGGTGATTTTCACCATGTGTCTTTGTCCTTATTCACAGAGAACAATGGAAGTGAGTTGTATTTTGACTATGCATCTCAAAAGGTCCCTCTAGAAGTTCTCTATGTGCTACAGAAACATGAAACAAAAAACTGTATGCACAGCAATTAATGTTATTGTAATACCCCATTTAAAGCTAAACATTGCATAATTTTTAAAAAAAAGTGTCCTGCCTCCCCTTATGTAAACTGTGTTCTGTTCGACCATACATGCAGAGATCATTTGTTCTGTAAGTGTAATGAGAAAAGTGTAGCTCCTTGCACTCTCCTCAGGATACTACTAGCCTTCTGACAGATGTTAAGCTCTCAAGGTCATCCCTTGAGCTTTGTAGAACTGCTTGACTTGACAGATACAGCGCAAATGAATGGAGGGCCTTACCTCACAGCAATCACTTATGGGAGCAGGATGCGGAGGGTACACCACATGCTGCCTGTGGAGTGACAGCTTCTTCTCTGTCTTTAGTTAATGCAATTCACTGATTAATATTTAGTCTTTCTCTGTAATTATCTTTAAAATGATTTGTGAACAACAGATAAGTACGACACCATTTGCAACTTGAATGCACCATCATTAGTTGTTAGGCGCCAATTTCCTTTTTCTTATTTCTCTTGTCATGCCTTATAGTGTGACTTGAAGGACTTTCATAAAACAAGGGTCTTCAGAGAATTTTCTAAGACTAAGTAGGAATACATAACAAATATATGATTGTTTTATGCACTTAAATTTCATATTTTACATGCTTAACAGGCAATTACCTTTGTTTTTGTAATCGGTCTTTAAAGAAGAGAATGACAGATTCATATCCAAGCTACATCACTTCCACTGTAGCCTTGAGCAAGGTTATTTACTTGATTATCTGAATTGTTTCACTAAATAACCAGCTTTATGAATGTACTCTATAGTATATGAAATTGCAGATATGTAATTTTCCACGAATCAGTGACCTAAGTGATCCATGGAAAATTTGCTTCAGAATCTTTTCAGTATACCACATGCATGTCTTTGCTATTTTATGCAATTAGACAAAATACTTAGTTTAACAGGAGAGTTATCATGGCCTTACCTTATGCCATAGTCTTCAGAATTTGAGAATTTGAAGTTTATAGCAAATATTCTAATATACTAGTATTCCCATGCTTATATCAGACAATACTACTCTTAGAATTTACTTGTGATTATTTAAATCTTTAATGACATTGGGTTCAAGGAAATGGTATTAATTTCCTGGATATGCAAATTTTCTTAATTTGAAACCCCTGTAACAGGTGAAACTGCGGAAAGTTAATGAACCTTTGTAATTGCGATTGCTATACTGACAGCAGCCCCAAGAGAACACCAATGTGATAACACACAAGGGTTCCCACTTCCTTTCCAGTGAACAGATTAAAAAAACCCAAACCAGATAAAATATTTTCATTATGCTTCACCGTTTCCTCTGGGCACAAACAGGTATCAACATATTATGTCTTTATCAGCTGAAAACTGAACTGATAATGCCATTAGGCCCATAAAATTGAACATTTTAAATTCTTTTTTCCTTAGGTCTGCTTTTCATTTGTGGCACTAAGGCAATCAACACCCAATGTAAAAACAATGACTGAGCATTATATAGCATCTTAGGTCATCAGTCAATAATTACAGGAGAAAAATCGATTCTTGGCTACTGTATGACTTTTAAAATGCAATTGTATATTATTCTGAAAAATACATGAATATGGATGGCCACAACCCTTATGTTAAAGTCGTATAGACCTCTGTTCAATAATCACAACACAACATTGTAAGATCAGTGATCCCTGGAATGAAAAAAAAAAAAAAAAGTTTTGGAAACAATTGGGAAAATTCAGCTCAAACTAAAGTGTATATTACTCAGATTATATTGTATATATATTATGGTTCGATTACTCTTATACAAAGTGTATACAAAGATGTTCTTTGTGAATACCTGAGTAATTCACTCGGGTCAGGTAATTTGGGTTCATGATTAATACATTGTAGTCTATTTAAGTAATATTGAAAAACTATACTACATTTGCTTAATATTAAAATGACCCATCAGCCTCTATGTATAAGACATTTTGGGCAACACAAGCAGAAATGTACTTGGGCACAAGCAAAATGGCTATTTTCCTCTCATGCAAACAGATGCTGTGTCCAAACTGCATACCTGTGTTCTATCTAGAGCAGTGCGATTAGGTCTATTATGCTCTAGAAAGAACACTAGTGTACAATTCGGAACATGACCAGAATATTTTTCTTTTACCGGCTCTTCATCCATAAAATAGTGCAAGATGCACATTAGTTAAAATTGTGGATACTCATTTCATACATTGAGCCCAGAACACACCTGCACTTGATTTGAATCAAGTGTTTGGCAAGGCCAAGGTCAACGATTGAGCAAACCTTTGGAAAGTTAATGGTGTTACATAACAATACAGCCCTCAGAAAGTCAGTGCATTGATTATTTTTGGTGTGCTGTGTTTTAAAATACATGCTATACGCCTATATGCCTAGGACGTGACATAGACTTCACAGAAGACATTACTACTTTCATAGGGAGATTACAGGGGCACAGATACAGGATTAAATAAGTGCCATTAAGAACTGATATTGTAATATCGATTGATTGGTACTAACATTATTTTTATAATAAAAAAATATATTTTAAAACAAAAATTATATAATATTATATTACATTGTTTGAAAAGATTGCCAATGTAACCATAGGCCAGCTATCACTCCATGCTGCTGACCCCGCCTGTGAGCTTGACTGATGTTAAGGCCGGAAATCTACAATGTGGAGGCATGCAACCAAGGAAAAATGCAGTTCACCAACTATAACTTTCATTTATCACTATCACACTGCGCACCAGCATAGACATGAACACCTACAGCAAAACCCAATAAGAGCATCTGACTGCCCTTTTATAGCTGATGGCTGTGGGTGATTTGCTGGACGATCCCACCCACAGGGGAATTTTAAATACAGACTTACAACAAACAGATAATAAAATAGATATTTACATAAACGGACACCAAGAATAAACATGACACCAAGGTATAAATATTGACATAAATACAAATCCAATATATGATTCAATGATACACAGCACTGCATACTCCACTAAACAGCAACAACATTCACACACACCCTCCTCTGTTACAATAGACTGCTCCTGGAAGTTTAAATAGGTGCCCGATCCCCAGGGAAATTTTTTGCCTTAACACCCAGGGTACATAAAACAGGAAGAGGTAAGTGTGCATGCTTCACATTATTATGTTCGACTGTTGATGTTAATTTGCAGAACAACCAACCGACACAAATTTAAGTTACAACCCTACACCCCACACAAGAATCCAGGTTAAAGTGAATGCTGTGTGTTCAATAATGGCAATATACAACTTAAGGTTTACCTAATGGTAATCCAGCAGATTGTTTATGTATCAAGTCATTTAAATGCACTTACAATGCATTTTGATTGTATTATATGCCTTTAAGTAACCAGACAAAGACAAGATACAGCAGTTGAGAAATTGCCACTAATAGTGCAATGAAACTTGACACCTTCTGAAGAAGCTGTGATATCTGCAGTGCTACATAATTATCTCATTTTATCTCACAAACGGAATCTCTCACCATCAGAATTAGAAGCAATAATCAAATTGAAAATTAAATGTAAAAGATAATGTGCTCATCTCAAATTAATGATTTGGACTTGCGTAAATTTAACTTCTCTTTTTGACTACAGCCATACCTTCAGACTACAAGACACCTTATTATTCAGTTTTATCTACACCAAGTGCAGACTTTTGTCCTTTTGGAAAATCTTGTGCCAAAAGTCTATACGATATTTCCCAATTTGTATAGTCAATTTTTCTGTCCTCAAACAATTCATTGTCTAACACAGTATTTCTCAACAGATGATCTCAGTTCTTCAGACCAGAAGTGAGTTGAGTTGAGTAGGACAATGAACAACACTTCACACTGAGGGCATGCCTCTTGTCAGTTACCAGAGCTGGTGTCAAGGAAGTTAATATAAGAGCAAAACAGAAGCAAGAAGCAGGGTTTAGGTTCACCTCGGCATGGTGGGGAAACTAGTGTGTTCTTGATATCCTGAGAGCCATGCTCTTGGTAAATAGACTGCATTTTTATATAGTGCTTTTATCCAAAGCGCTTTACAATTGATACCTCTCATTCACCCAATCACACACACACTCACACACCAACAGTGAAAGGCTGCCATGCAAGGTACCAATCAGCTTGTTGGGAGCAATTAGGGGTTAGGTGTCTTGCTCTGGGACTCTTCGACACGCCCAGGGCGGGGGATCGAACCGGCAACCCTCCGACTGCAAGACAACTGCTCTTACCTCCTGAGCTATGTTGCCCCTTGGTAGGGTCCCCCATTGCAGTAAGTTCATGGAGGAGGCTCCAGATGAAGGGCAATCCAACCAGTACCTCAACAGTGGAGCAGGTGGAACACGGCAACAAATCACAATGGCTGTGAAGGTGGACAAAGGCTGCAGCAGATAAGGGTCCCCAGTCGCCTTGGACGTTGTGTCACTGGACAATTTTTTGCTTCCACCCCATCATTAAAATGCTGTTCAGTGTGACATGTAAATATTTCAAGTGTAGATATAACATTAATACAATACATTATAATACAATGCGTTGCCCCAGATTAAACATTGGACTGGATCCGTTTCTGGACTGCTTCTGTTGCCAAATATCTGGACGAAGGAATGCGGAATATAAATTAAATGAAGACCACCAAATCAGACAGGATGGGATATCAAATAGATGTCCCCTGTGTTTGTTTGTTTGTTTATTTGTTTGCACACAAATAGTTTAAAAATGAGAGGATATAACATGAAGAGGAAAAAATAAAAAATAAATAACATAGACAGTGCCAGATGGGGCTAGAAACCGAGAAGGGCTTATGTGGTGCCTCACCTTTATCAATAATGAACAGATGAATAAAAATAATAAAAATATGACTAAACAAGAAAACTAAAAGAAATACCAACATCTATCCCTGCAAATAGTAGGATGGAAAGGGAACCACCCCCCTCCTAATGGCAGGTGACACTGTGTGACTCAATCCCTTCACACTGGGCCATTCAGCCAACCAATATAGTAGGTCAAAACTCACACTGCTGTCACACTGTGTAATGGCTGACAGGCTCTGATTACCCTATGGTAGTCAGTTCATTGTGCAGATTCAGAGGAAGCCATTATCATCAATTGTGAAATATTCTGCCAAGAAAAACAAAGAAAGTGAAGGCAAATCTTGCATCTTAAAGTAGTAAGACAAGGGCTAAATTCTTCACAGTCCATATTGCTTCCATCTGCTCAACCAGTACATAATATGGTCTATACAAGCTACAATGCTGGGATTCATCCATAATGTCCATACAATGCTGATAATAGTCAGGATGTCAGAAGTTGTGACAATATCATAGAATGCACAGTGATGCAAATGTCCACCTGGCATCAAAGACAAAAAGTTATTCTGTGTTTTGGCACTATTGACCAGCATCTTTGAAGGTGGGATAGACTTCTTACTCATTCAAGTATTGGTCATTAAGTCGATAAGAAATGATTGCTATAATGTAATATAGAGCCCAAGCACACAGCAAGAGGAGTTCATAAATTTGTGTTGGGTGATTTAGGTTTGAACTCTGCTACGCTACTCTAGGTGCTTGTGAAGTCAAGATAAACCTTGTGTTTGAATCCATCTTTGCAACAATGCAAGCCTCTGATGTGTGAATTCTTTTATTTTTTTATTTATTTATCCTCCCTTTCTTTTACCAAGTGAGTCCCCTTGAGTTGCCCTATAATGGCTTTGTAAATAAAAATATACCAATGAAACCATCTACGATAAATGAGAGATGGCAAGCCTTCCCCTTCAAACAAAAGACTATTTCTAAATTAAAACCCCAGCTTAACCTTCAGCTATTGACAAGACTGTCATTGTGCGTTTAAGAACTGAGCTTTTCATTCAGCCAGATTCCCAGATATTTGTCAGAAGGCACTTGCTCAATCTTTCCTATCTACTGTAGCTATGTTGGCAGTAACAACCTGGGAGTGTGATCTTGAGAAATAAGCTTTGCTTTATTTGAGTTTAAGACCAGTTTTAGCTAATTGAGAGCAGTTTGAATAGAGTTAAAATACGGTTTGAGTTTCTAGACAGCTCTATTCAGGGAAGCAGCGCAGTAGTATAGAATTTTGTCATTTGCATGTAGGTGAATTATTCATAACTAAACCAATGTTATTAATGTAAATAGTGAACAGGCCTAGACCCAGAATAGACCCTTGTGGCACACCCCAGGATGATTTCTGTCCATGAGCATGAATGCTCTGTGACCTGTCAGAAAGACAGTTTTCAGATTTCCTGACTGCTTTGGCACTCAGTTCAATCTTAAGGAGTCTATTGGTTAAGATAGCATGATTGGCAGTGTCAAACGCTTTAGATAAGTCAATAAATAATGCAGCACATTGCTTTTTGTTATCAAGGGCTTGAACAATATCATTTAACACCTGCAAGGCAGCAGATGTGCTGTGGCCTGAACTAAAATCTGACTGTGCTACACCCAGTATGCAATTAGCCTGAAAGAAATCTTCTAGCTGAGCATTAATCAATGACTCAATGATTTTTGTAACAACTGACAGCTTTGAAATAGGGCAGTAGTTACCAAGATCAGTGGGGTTTCCACCTTTCAGAAGTGGCAGAATGTATGCTTCCTTCGACAACTTGGAGATGCTATTCATAAAAAGGGAAAGATTAAAACTGTGGCCTAAAGGTTCAACCATCAGATCTGCTAAAAGCTTCAGTAGATAAGGGGTCAAGAACATCTCTGCCAGAAGGTTTTTTTGTGGTCTGCAGTCTTAAGAGCCTTAAGGACTTCAGCTGTTGACATACACTCAAAAAGCAAAAACACAGTCTGAAGTGCCATCATACGTAGATGGTATAAGCACTGAACAATATGGCTAGGACCAGGATACATGCGGTTCAATAAATACCCTGCAGAAACAAAATGTTCATTGAAAAGGCATTATGCTTTGTTTATTTATTAATAGCTACAAATTATGATTGCTTTGGGAGTGCCACAGAAACAGTAGATTTAAGAGATTTAATGGTTTTCCTAAATTCTGCAGGGTTATTTAAATTGTCAGAGATTGAGTTTAAATAGAATTCTGATTTGGAAGTCCTTATAAGAAAGGTCAATTTATTATACTTGTGGCAGCAGATTCAGAGTAAGTCTGAGGTCAAAATGTTTCAGTGAGAAATAAAAATCAAAAGGCCTTTACCGAGAAGGCGAAGCAGAATCCATCAGCGGGTGGCTGAAAGATACTATCCTGCTATGTGGCAAGCAGGGACACCAAAAAGACAGGTTGAGTAAAACAGATTTCAGATTATCAAAGAGATTATTTATAATTGTTCTATCTTGTAAATCTACTTTGTAAATAAATATTATGTGTTACAAATTGTCTTGTTTCTTGTGGCTCTCTAAACTGGCCTCTTGATTAAAATAGACTCAGATTAAAGTTTGACATGGTGGTGCAAATATCCACATAGGCGGCAAGTATGTAGATGCGCACCGGTTGTATTAGTACCACGGAAACTGCAGCCATTACTGTTTCTGTCGCCATGCTGTTGCTGGTGCTGGTGCTGGTGCTGACGCTGTTGCCGTAGCTGTTGTGTTTGTGTGCATTTCCTGTCGCGTCCCTGGTCTCACTGCAGGCGACACAGATAAAGGTTAATGCCGATTATCTCATTGCCTACAGCTGTCGCTGCAGGTTGGCTAAACCACTCCCCCTTCTTTTTTCAGCCCACAGACAGTACCATGACCACACCGCCCCCTCACATAAAGGTTTGGATAAGTTCCACCAAAATTATATGATTTTTTAATTATAATTAATTAACTGTTAGCCCATTGCTGGAGGAAGGCTTTGATGCTACTCTGAGGTACATAAACTCAGAACAAACAGCCCACACAACTATATCAGGTGGTGCCCAAAGCAAGTGCTGTTAAGACTGAGACGAATTGGCACAAATTTTCACTGACTGAAAGGATTCAGATAAATGTACCCATAGGAAAGCAAAATCCAAGAAGAGATCTCATAGTTGTTTCTTTCATTTCTCCTAGACACAAATATTTTTATTTGTTATTTTTAATACTAAGGTGAGACCAAAGGCTTTTTCTCCTACTTCTCAAATTCAACTCAGGAGAAACAACCACATATAATCTCATTTATGTCTTACTCTGATCAAAACAAGAGATCTCTAAATGATCTTAAATAAGTCTAATTTAGGTCTCCTGAACATGGGACCATGAGGTCAGAGAAAGAGCTCAAAGAAAACTCAGCTATGACTCCTAGGATCTCATGATTCTTCTCAAATATGTCTCAGTTTTCTCATAGTGACCTCATGAGAAACAACCGCATCTCAATTCAATATCCATTCGTCTTACTGAAGTCTCAAATTCATCCTCTCATTATCTCATCTTTTGTCCTAAGGGGGTTTTCGGAGCAACAATTCAGATTGAAGTGATCTCAAAAAAATGTACAACTGAGATCTTACTACTTTCTCAAGAGTTAAAGAAAAGACTATCCTGAACAAAAGATTTTTCCTCTGGGTATTTTTGAATAAATGTATGTTATTTCAAAGCATTGTCACTACTAATGTAACATGCTAACCTGAAAGTTAACATACATGCTAACATAATCAGCTGTTATGTAAAAACGGCACAGAAGAAAGGTCAAATCATTAATGTTGCTATCATGTTGTGCGGATAATCGTCTTAATATGGTGCACATTAAATAGTCCCTGGTCAGAATCAAGCAGATAATGATGGGACTCCTTATGAGATGCAATCGCAGAGAACATGAATTTAACAGCTGTTTTGCATTGAGCATCCCCTGACCTTACAGCTCCTGTATGCATGTTTCTGACCCAATAGTCTCTGGGAAGAGATGATGCAGAATGCTTGAAGTTGCTTGAAGTAGATCAGGACCTTGTTAGTAACAGAGTTAAAGAGCGGACGATCATTAAACTGCCAGGGTAAAAGATGAGGCAAGGACACAGGGCACACAGATTACATTGTTGCACTGAAGAACTAAGGTAGGAAAATGACTCTGACAAATCTGCCACAAACAGGTTTGTCTGGATATGGCTGGCTGCACTTTATGTTTTACTCTGCTGTTCATTATGCTGAGGGAGCCATTCAATCCACTTTGCAGTTTGTACTTAACTGCAATGGCCTGTGAACCTCCCATGTGAGCCACATATATTGGCGAGCATTCCCATCATAGTTAGCATTTGAGAGTGTTCATTTCCATAAACAAAATAAATCAGGTGTGTATTTTTATGTTTTTTTTTTTAATATCAAACGTAAAATCATCTTACATGATTATAATTTAGGCAAACATATCTATTTCGGAAGGGATATATTTTCATGGCAGTGCAAGACAGGCCCAGATTTGATTGACCTTTGTCCTTAACTTAGGCTCACAATTAAAAACAATGTTTTTTTTTTGTTTGTTTTTTTACTGCATTTATAGATACTTTGTTGAGATTTTTACCAGACAGGAGGGTACTAATAGGCCGTAAAGCATATCCAGTATTCAGAATGTCTTAGCAGATGTTGAGTACTAGATAAATTACATAAACCAAAGACAAATAAGGCAGCAGGGCCTGATGGCATGTACCCAAGGGCACTCATAGAGTTTAAACCATTTCCAGACATCATCTTTGTAAACTGGTGAAATACCAGACAACTGGAAGCAAGGTAATATAATACCAATATAAAAAAAGGACCATACTCATCCAGGAAACTACAGGTCTGTCACTTTAACTTGCATCACATGTACAATACTGGAATCTATCATTTATCAAGTTTGAATTATTTCTTGAAAATAACATGTCATCGCTCTCTAGCAACCGGTCAATTGGACTCTCATGGACCACATGCCAACACTGCATGTCAAAGGCCTCCTTCAGGTGCAGTTTAATGTGAGCTTGGCTGTGGGCTGTGGTGTGAAAAGAAGCTGGCTGGTGACATCACATGATTTGGAGGAGAACCATTGATGTCTACGCTAGTCACAAATCGGCAGTGGGGTTCGAACATGAATGTGGCTGTGGTTGAAAATAAATGGATATTCCAAATCAGGGTAAGAATTAGATATGTTTACCTCCTTTGCGGTGGCACTATTTACACAAAACAAATGCAAATCTAGCCAAAATTGAAATGATATTGTCGAGAACAATGTGGATAAACTTGACTGATCTGTGCAGAGCCCTGACCTCAACGTCATCCAACACCTTTGGGATCAATTGGAAAGCCAACTGCGAGCCAGGTCTAATCGCCCAATCAGTGCCAGACCTCACTACTGGTCTTCTGGTTGAATGGAATCAAATTCCTGCAGCAGTGCTCCAACATCTAGTATAAAAGTCATCCCAGAAGAGTGGAGGTTGTTATAGCAGCAAAGGTTGGACCAACTCCATATTAATGGCCATAATTTTGGATGAGATGTTGGATGTCAGTTCTTCCATTCCTGATCTGAAATTAAGACCCCAGTTTTTCCAAGATGGCAAAAAAAACACCCAATATAATCTTTTACTGAAATTGCAGCCAGCCTTGATAAATCACATGAGATAGTTCGTATGCATTAAGCAGCATGGACAGTACCAAATATTTGTGGTCCTGCATCAAAACTCCCCAAAATGTATATGCAGTAAGGCCACGCCAACAACCACCTGCCCCACCCCCCCACCACACACACACATGCGCACACAGGCAACTATATTCTGTGCCAATTGACATACACAAAATAATGAAACTGCATTGCCATATGAAAGCTTCCACTGATGTTTACAGTCATAATTGTGAGTTATCCACCTTCTCCCAAACCTACAGCTTCAAAAAGGTATGTGGCTGGTTGGACTTCTCTGCTTGGCAGCTGCAAGGAGATGTTATTTTATTACCTTTCTGCAAGCTCGCTAAGGCAGAGTTAATTAATCGAGGCTCTGGGTAGCCCATACCTGACACAAACATATGACGTTGAAATGTTAAACATGGCCGCTGAGATGAGCCCGTCAGGAGACGGCTGAGGGCGGTTATTAATTCAGCTTTTGATAAATATCTGGCCTGGCTCACACAGCGGTGGTGTCTGGACTCATCATGGAGAGAGCTTAATCTGATTGATGAAGAGCCTGTTTCAGATTGTTGCTCCTGCTGAGCGTAATAACGGCACTTTCTCTGTTTCTCTCCGGCTATGTTTGTATCTCTGTCTCGCCCCTATCTCACCCACTCTCTCTTTCTATCTATATTGCTGTAAAATCCACTTTAAATGCCAACTATGTTGTTTCTCTCCATCTCCCTCTCTTTGCACCTCTGTCCACATTGCAATGAAATCAGCTGTATAGTATACCCTGAACTTAATATTTTGGGATTGGTTTTCAGACTGGTAGGGTGACTGAATTTACAGCTTGGTGACTGTTTCATTTGTTGTCACTGTAATGGTAACAATACAGTGTGTCAGTGCTGAATCATTGCTTGGTGCCTGTCTAAATGCACAAGTTCACAGAATAATCTGTCTATTTCTACAAAATCTCTTGAAGAATGATAATTAGTTGCTAAAATGATGCCTTTCACATATTTGAAATTATTCACATTTGAATACGTTTACAGTATAGTCAGTCTATTCACATATACTTTGGAATTTAAATGATTCACATTTGGATAATATCTATATCTAAATATAAGTCAAAATTAAGGACAAATATTTTAGTGCCCAGGCTGTTGTAAAGGTGATTAAAGCTAACACAATTTAACTTTTTTTTCCTCATTCACTTCCACTTTTCTTTTAATTCTAACATTTTTGGCTTTTCATTAATAATCCTTTTCTCTAACAGGGTAATCTGCAGGGCATGACATTAATTGTTGGCTTGCCAGCCACTATGGCTAGTGTTTTTCCAAAGTCACTAGTCAGTCAGCAGTTTCACCTGCCTATATATGCTTATATTCATTTAATAATGTCAATTTTGATGCTCTGCAGATGTGCTTTTATTTATTTTTACTTTAGCTTTAAATTGCCATTGTAAAATGCCATTGGTGGTGGTAAAGTAACTACACCTGAGTTGGCTCATGCATGAAATGCCACCAGGTTAAACCAAATGGTGCGACGAGCCTACATTCTTTTCTTTTTTTGCAGCACTAAATAAACTAAAGCAACTTTTCCAGTCACAACCACAGAATGTGAATCTGCCCTCTCCACTGGTGTGGAGTGTCACTAAACAAAAAGTTTAAAATCACAATAAGTAAGCCCTACACACAGTTTGAATGTGGCACCGTGTTTGGCAGTGGTGCAATTTTGGTTCTTCTCCTATTTTTAAATTATACTCCAAACTTAACTGAGGAGACAAAACATGAGAGAAAAACGGAATGGGTCAATGGGATGAACACGTAGTGTGCACCAGCGCTCATGGGAGTTGTAGTATAATGTAATATCACCTAAAATTGACTCAACTATTTCAGATGCCTTTTATAAACGACAGTGATTTTTTCATAGAAAATGCAACTAAAAGGTCACCTAGCAAAGTGGCTGGTAAGAGAGATGGAGTTACATGCCACTGCCGAATTCTACTCGCATTTGGCAGATGGTGGGTGGAAATGTCAAGCCCTGGTGCTCAGTAAACCAAAATGCAGGTCTTAACAAAATGAAATGTGAGAGTCTTTGTGCAGGTCAGGGTCGTTGGTGAATGAATGTGTTTCTTGTGTATTGAGTTGTAATAGAAACTTTTATTTAATTTACCTTCTCTTAGATGTGGATATCGGGGCACCTTGAATAAAAGCAGCCAATGCTAGTTTTATTTAACGTTTGTTATATGTGTGTGCAGACAGTAATAGAAATTACGAAAGAAATCTTCAGTTATGAGATCTGATCACCAGACCCTTTGAGTCAATACACATAGGCTATGTGAAGTACCTAGGTAAATGCTCTTCTGAACATTTATCTACTTAAAGGAGTAATTCATGCAAAAAACATCAGGAGCATTTATCATGCTCTGGAAAGCATGAAAATAACGAACTCCAGCAAACCTCAACACAACTCATAAAGTAATGTTATTATGGTTAACTATTTTTCTTTACTTTTCATGCCAGGTAATGATTTCATTTTTATTGGCTTAACTTAAATCCTTCTTGATTGGAACTGTCCGGTCAGCCAAAGCAAAGTCTGTATGCAACTCCAGTCATCTTTTGGGGAACTTGACAAATGTATCTGTAAAAACGGAGTTAGTCCCGGAAGAAAGACTAAAAATAATAATAATAATAATAATAGATAGATAGATAGATAGATAGATTTGACAGCCTAAAAGATGTTGGCAACTTCTTTAAAATGGCTATTAAAACCATTGAAGTTTGTGTACCTATTTAATAATGTTCACTTCAAGCTCATATCAGTATTTTTATTCACACATGTATTCAAAAATATCCTCAGCCTTTTGTTTTTCCAGATTTTTAAAAACAGTACATAGATCATTAGATAGATTCATAGGTATATTTAAATTTATGTTTTAGATACAAAAACTATTCGATCGGTAAATCAATCTGTAGACAAAACTAAAATGGATGCCGATGCTAGGTGAGGGTTTATACTCCAGGAAGCAGCAACCTTCACAGACTCATTCTCCTCCACAAAATATAGTGCAATTATCTACAGACATATGCATTTAAAGGGTACACAGCACACCTGGCTGCAATAAGCCTTTTAGGCACCCACATTGTTTTTCTTCTATTTCCTTATGATGGAAAAATTAGTTCCTGTCCATCAAATCCAATGGAGCTGTCACAATCAATAATAAACTCCATTTGTTTGTAGACATTCCCCAGCAATGCATTTACACCTAATAATGAATGGGTGGCATGGCAGACCCCTACCAAATCAATATACATTGGACACAGTCCAGTTCCTGCCTTGCTCTATCAAATTAGAGAAGTTGTTTGTGAGACTTATGGTATAAAACACAGCTAAACACACACACACTCACACACGGCAAATGTAAAAAATAAAATTATAATAGTAAAAAATACTTTTCTGAAGTCATGTAACTATCCACATATCAATAGTTCATAATCATTCACTTTATACTCTTCTCTATATTGAGTGTAAACATATTTCAATGCATTTACTGCAATTGTCTATGTTTGGGGAAGATCAAATACCTGGTGCTGCTTAAAAACCTGTGCAATTCTCACTGGCAGGGGAACAGCAAAGAATTGGCACAGTTAGAAATGCCTCACAGTACGGACATAACAATTCTTCACTAGACTTATTTAACATTGCAGTTTGTCATCAGAAACTTCTGAAAGTATATAAAATATCCTATGAGATGACACACAAAAACAAAAACATGGATTTGTTAAGAGGTAATTCAGCTCAGCTACTGAATACCTCTACAAGATGGAAATTTACTCCTGCTTTTAATAACATATGTGACGGTTGTAAATTCCAGCTGGCAGACCTCAACAACCAGTTCCACACAGACTTAAATACTTTCAGTGGATGATTATAATCAAATGCTGAAGATTGGCATTCAAACTTAAAATGGGAAAAAGGAAATCCTGTCCTAATGACGATCTGTGTCCACACTGGGACCTGACACCCCATAAATAGCTTTGTGTTCTGGTGTCTCTCCAGAGACAAACTCTGCAGGAGGTGGGACCCAGGGAGTGCATGCCTTGATTAGGGTATCAGCATGTCTTTTAATTACCCGAAGGACATTTACTTTGATGTTTGTCGCGGGGAGAACAGGCAACAGTCTGACATTGTACAGGCCTTGATCAAGTTTGCCCTATCCAATTAAACTATTTCTCACTGTAAGGCCATAATCTAAACACAATATATCTGACAACATGTATTTTCACATGTTAACATTTTGATTAAAGCTTAAAGACTTCTTAATATGTGCATTTGTATAGTTATGCAAGGGCTTAAAAAAGCTACCAAAAAATGTTAATCATCTCAAGGTCTAAAAGCCAAACATATCACTCCTAACACTAGCATTTCACCATGATGGAAAAATACCTTTCACTGAATAAATCCATCCAAATTTGGGAAGAAAAATTTGAGGTCCAAGAAATAGCGGACATTTGGATTCACAAATCACAGGAGGGCAGGCAGTACAAATTCCATTGCAAGTCAGTAGCTAGAAAAGCTAAGGTCTTGGATTGAATAACCTTTAAAAAAATGTTGAATGGCTTTCACTGAATGAATGGAATTAATTTTTTTCACCTCCAAGGACTGGGTTACTCTTTCATGTCCAAACATATTGTAATGACCATGACAGTCCCACAGGTGCAATCAGATAATTTGCATGTTCATTGAGGTGAGGTGAGGTCAGGAGCAGTATTTGAGGGAAAATGTTGCCTGTCTATTATGTCTAATACAAAGCAATATAAAATTTTCTTTTTTCATGAATATCCATTGAGCCACACGTATCTCCAAAGTGGAAAATTTGCAGTGCAAGTAAATTGTTTGAATGGTCTCTCTTGATCTAGGAGGTTTAGATAATGTTGAATATAATTGAGAAAGTCTGCTATTCTATCTGTTTATAGTAGGGGTGTCCAATCTTGGGAAAAGGCCAGTGTGGCTGCAGACTTAAAAAAAAAAAAAAAAAAATTAGGCCAGCACTAAGGCACCTGCTTCTACTTACCAAGGATTTCATTGAAGACCACGATTAGGTAATCTGGTGACATAGTGTCATTTCAAAGCCAAAATTTCAAAATTCTTTAGCGGCCAAGTGAGTCACGTGATCTGAATCCAATTGAACATTTGCTTCATCTGCTAAAGAGATAACACAAGGCAACTAGCTCCCAAAACAAGCAGGAGCTGAAAGATGGCTGCAGTACAGGCCTGGCAGAACATCACCAGAGAAGACAGTACGCAGCACCTGGCAATGCCTATGGGTCACAGACTTCAAGCGGCCATTGCATGCAAAGAATATGCGACAAAGTACTAAACGTGACTACTTTCATTTACATAACCTTAAAATGTCTGAAATGTTACTCTGCCCTGAAATCGAGGGGAGGGGGGTCTATATAAAAAAGGTACTGTAATTTCTATATGGTGAAACCAATGTGTATAGAAATGTCCTTACATAAAAGCTGATAATATGCACTTTAGCCACATATGAATTGTTTGATTTCAAATCTAAAATTGTGGAGTACCGAGCAAATCAAGAACACAACTTTTTTGTCTTTGTCCCAAATATTATGGAGATCCCTGCATATATATATATATATATATATATATATATATATATATATTCACTTCTCTGTTTGAAAACCATTTAAATGTATTTTTCTATTCTGCTCACCAAATCCCCACAGAGAAAAAAGTATATTGAAACATGTCATTTCTACATTGCAATAATAACAAAAAACCTCACATTTTTCTCAGGTGACTATTTAGTTTGTGCTGGTCATTCTTATCATATTAGAGATTCCATTCCACCTCTCTCTCCGGGCTGTGTTACTGGATTATACAGTGGAAAATCGACCAACCTTCTTGCCTAACCTCGAGCAAATCTTGTAAACCGGTTTCTTCCTCCAGTCAAAAGACATCTAATTGCTAATCTATAATCCTTTTAATATGGTCTGGTTTTTTGATTGATCCCAAGCCAATGAAAATGGCATTGCCTGTGGTTACACTAATCCTGCTATTACTGAGTTTTGCTACCGCTCTAAGAGTAAACAGTGCTATTACCCATGCCAAGCCGCGGATATTCTTTAGAGATCATCCACATATGCAGGTGTGGCTCATCCATTATGAAAGAAAACAACATCCCTAAATGTACATTGTCTTCATAAATATGTTGGGAATTCCTGTTTTCCATTAATTATGGCTAGTATGGCTATAATAAGAGACCGGAAATTGACAGAGGTACATTTTGTCAGGAGCTTGTTGCTTGTGTTCCTTCTATAATCCAATCACCAAACTGCGAATCAGTCCACCTGACACTGTGCCATAATGTATATGCTTTCTGTATGTCCAATATCCCATTATTTCTCAATGCTGAAAAATGAATGTTAGTCTGTTGGCTCTTTTCAGTTTTTTCTTTTCTTTATATAAAATACTGAAAATGCAAATGGACAGCTCTGACACTGACCATATGTCTACTTGTTCTTCGGACCCAAGTTATTTTTTATTTATTTATTTTTATTTGAAATACATTTGGCATCTCCAGTCCCACCTGCATTTGAAATGTCCAATTTACAAAGTGTTCAAGCGTGCCCATATATATATATATATATATATATATATATATATATATATATATCCCTGCTGCCAGTTCAGGACACTGAGGACAATTGGTGGTTCACTGCCAGCTCCTTTTTTTCACATCACAGCCACAAACTGTGCACGCGTTACAGGTCTGGCGTGAAATAAACCCGCCACTGTATCACATTTAAAGTTTTTATTAATTCTGAAAACAGAAGGAGAATGGACATATATGAGTTCGCTGCACCGGATTACCACACCATTTCCAGATAGCATTAACAGAAGATAATCTCTGATTTAACTTTCACAGTGTCGCAAAAATAAAGAAAACACTTTACCCTTTACGGTTCAGTTACCTTGTGCCTGTTTCAATCACCAAAATAAACATATTTCTTTACAGAGTATCAATCCCATACATCAGTATCACATTTCACAATTCCAAAAAAACCAGCAATCTCACACAGTCACTAAAACTAATTAACAAAGATTTTTAGGTTTATTAATCTCTATAGCTCTACATTTAACTGAATACTCCCACCTAGTGGACAAACAATTATTTGCACTCCACTAGCAATACTGAACGAACCTCATTTCCCCACGAAACTGGGTAATACAGTTCCGTGCATTTTCCCTGTGTTTAAGCTAACTGTTTCACATGTCCCTTTTAATACCAGATCCGTGCACTTTAATGCATTAAATTGCCGAGTATTAGCTCAGCTACTGATATTCCCACGTTCCCTTTCCGAGTTAGTTCTGAGAATTATTGTTTCAGATTCGCTTTCACTCAGGCAGGATGTACTAATAAAGTCGCGAATCTTCCTTCAATAAACACAGCATGCATCGGCTTTGGAACGTCGTCGTACCCGGTATAACTTATTCATGTCTGAACTTACTCACAGCAGGTAACTGAGCATATCGGAAAATAACTTGGTCGGCTGCTGTGGCTATCCAGCTACGCACGCTTTGTACACTTTCGTGGCCATTCTGTTTCCCGTCTCCCGGTCCCTTTCGCAAAACGGCGCTTAATGCTCTAAATCTTTCACAATCCATACCCGATTATTTTAGCTTACATTCCGAAATGGAATATTTAGCCATCATCACCGAATATTTTCCAAAATGGACGGCGACCCCGTTCCGATACACAGTGTATTCGCGCCAAAATCTCGCTGACGCTCATGTTGCAATTAAACCTCATACTAAAACATATCAACATATCACTTTCTACTTTCTATTACCGCTACACACTAACCGATTGCAGGAGTGAATATTACATTACCTGAAAACAGAAGGAGAATGGACATATGAGTTCGCTGCACCGGATTACCACACCATTTCCAGATAGCATTAACAGAAGATAATCTCTGATTTAACTATCACAGTGCAGACCGCTGCAGTTAGTAGCGCCACCTTACTGCTGGGAGGTGGATATGCCCTCTCCATTAACCAACTGAATATGACTCCGTACACTGTCTTCAGTTCAGAGTGTGACACACGCACAGAGAGGGAACAGAGGAGACCCAATCATATATGTGTGCGGACAGCACACACATGATGCTCGATCAACTAAAAGCCCAGCTGACTGAATCCCTCCCATAAATCCCTTAGGCGACGCAAAGTCAATTGTTTGCTACCCCAACAGGGCTGCTTGGCACAGTCAGCGCTGGCATGGGTCGACTTCGATCCGAGACTGTGGTGCTCACTCATGCACTGGCACTTTTGCCCAGCAGCCCACTTTGCACCATGTACCAATGCACGTTTTGCCTGAAGCACAGTGCAGAACATCTCACCAGGCCTACAGTAACAAAAAAGGTTTAATTTAAGGTGTTACTCCTAATGTCACAGTTTCACACCAAGTCAAACTGACAAATCAAGCTTGCCAAATGTTAACCGAATGTGTTCTGCAAATGATCATTGCATGTATGTTCATGATGAAAATGAGTTATGGTGTAAAATGCAACACCCATTGGTAGACTTGAACAAAATGTGATTTCATACTATTATAAGCCCAAGAAACTTGCACTGGAAATTGACTGGAAAAGGCTTAAAGAGGGGGGCTTTAAATGACTACAACCACAGTAAATGTGTACAGGGGCATTTGGTAAAAACAATGAATGTGAAGTAGAGCAGATCTGTGTTTTGCTCAGATATTAAATATTGATGCAGGCTGTTGGTTTGGAGATGTTTGTAGCTTGGGGTCAAATTGATGTCCCACATGAGAACTGAATCTCAAATCATTTTGTTCAATCATTCCATTAATCCAGATCAATGTGGTATTAAATGTCATAAATACAAGAGAAATGGTGTGGTAAAAGGCAGTCTGTTTCAATCAATATGCATTGTGTTGGATCCAATAAAGGGTATATATAATTCACCCGAGGATTTCATCCAACATTGGTAAGACATTTTACATCAGATACATTTGTGTCCTAAAAAAGAAACAGGAGAGTCTCAATTAGTAGTTTCTACTGCCTAATGGTTCTCCTCTCTTATTTGTCAGAGTTCTAACCCATCCCCATTGTCTGAAACAGATGGTCTGCATCTGCCAGTTTATTTTAGTTTGAGTTTTATACTCAGCCAGAAAACAAAGTGCTGCATAGTGTGGGAACATGTTGCTTGCCTGCTAATGGGGAATGGCCATAGCGATACTGTTTCAAGTAGACTATTACTAAATGGATGCTAACCTTAGCGGGTTAGCTCAGATTTTTGTGACAAAGTAGCAATGCATATGAGTGAGTCATCTCCTGGCTATTTAGGTGAAGGCTAGCAGAGGAGAGGCTGCTTGAAGCTTTGATACTGACTTGCTAATGCCATTATCCATAAAGAAATGCATGTCTTATATGTTTGAGGAATGTATGAAATACACTGAAGTATCTACTGAACAAGTCTTATAATTAAATATTAATTGGCCTTTATTTGTCAACAAATAAATAGCAAAATAATGTAATGATGAATTCAGGTATTGAAATTCATAGCATTTTTTTGCACATATTTTAAAGTATATATTTACATTAATATCCCATTTAAATGTCTATTCACTGAACACAACCAGGAAGTTATTGCTTCCTATGCAAACATGATAAAATAAGTTTTGGTAGTCAGCTTCATGGTTTAAATCTACTAAACTATCTTCTTATTTGTATTTATTGTTTATCTATATATTACAGTAGACAGATTTTGTCCTTTTTAAATTGTCCTAAAGATCCTCTAATAAATCTTGATTGCTGTGCACAGCGACTGCTTGTCAGTTTAACAGAGAATGTAAAGCTGCCACACAATATGGTAATGCAGACACTTCATCCAGGCTATTCATTCATGCCGAGTCTCAAGAGAGTCTTTCTGCAGACAGACTTGTGCTTCCCATAGGGAGAGACACTCAATCCTGCTTCCATACCAGCGTCAAACACATTCTGGTAACAAGGACTTGAGCATCTCTAGAAATTCAAAGCAGCACTTCTAATAAAATAGTGGTATTCAGGATATATTATGTAATGCATAACTGTACTTGTGTGATTACCTATATTCCACACATCAAAATGTACAGTAACTGCGTGATGACTTCGGATTTATCACATGAAATCTTGAGTTGTTACTTAATTTAATACATTCGTGCATTTTTTGTGTGTGTATTTTAAATATTGTAAATACAATTGCAAAATAAAATTGCTTGTTCCTTTCTGAGTAACCCTTCAAGAAAATAAGAAATATCATAAAGTGAACTTGATAAGTAAAGTGAGTGCTATTTCAAAACATTTCCCCGCGTTTCATTGTTGTGAAGGCTTCTGATGTGTTGCATGATTATAAGACTATAAATTCCTCGTGAACAGTTGACAAATGTTCTACAAACATGACTAAATAAAGCAGTCAACAAGGAAATAATTACACATGCAACCAATTCATATGGTTTGCTTTTCCTGAAATCATGAAGAAAAATTAGTTTTTGAGAGAAATGTTTTTCTAATTTATTCATTGTCTGATTCTCCAATAGGGCAGGAGGAAGGTTAAAGGTTATGTTTTTGTTCAGGGTTAGAGTTATGGGTGATGCTTTGCTTTGGGGTAGGGTTATGGTTCAGTGACTGGATTCAGGGTTAGAATTATAGGTGTATAATGGAGCAGGTAACAGCTATAGCAGTTCATTTGAGTGTAACTATAATGTTGCTGTGTTTTTTGTGCCATGAACCACACTCTGGATTGATGTAATTTCATATCGTAATGCTTTGATATTTTTCCCAAATTGTGACTTCAAAATCCTGAAATGTAATGTAAAGTGGCATCTATTTGGAAAGCCTGTCTAATACACAAACAGACAAGTGTTGCCAAATCTGAATGATATGAATCTGTACCACGTGTTCTGTGGTGTGATTCAACATATCACAACTCTCCTGTTTTACTAAGATTCCTTGGAGCTGGAACTTATCAAGTGCATTGTTTGGTTTCATGTCTGTGAATATTATGCCCATATTTGTCTTTCCTCTTTGGCACCTGCGAGTGAGCAAGGCAGATCAGCAGATGTTGGCGATGGCCTGAACTCCCTTCCAATCAATCTGCGGCCTGCTGAGCGGTGGAGGGTCTGTCAGTGCCTCAAACTGTGGCACTGACACCAGCGCGAGGCCATGTGTTCGCACAAGCAGACACTGACATCACACTGAGAACGATGCCCCAATTGTGATGAGGTTTCCAAATATGCTCCAGGTCTGGAATTACAAGAAGTAAACAACTTCTTGATATAATTAAGTTCTGTGGTGCAGTCTGTGCACTTTCTTGTGTATAGCTAAACACTGACCAAAAGCAGCTGTTTACGAAAATGTGAAATTGGAGGTGTAATGTGTCTATTACCAGTGTTAATGTATATTTCTGTTCTTATCTATTAGGGTTTACTTGTAGTGTACTCTACTAAAGCAATTCATGTCAAGTGGGAGTATGCTATTTTTTTTTTTTTTTTACTCTCTTATGGAACCTTGCCCTATCTAATTTCACAGAAATAATAATTTCATTGGAGATGTGCTTGTGAGTCATTTAATGTCATGCATAATTGAAAAAATGAAATGGTATTCAACAATCATTGTGGCGCCTCTTCTGAAAAGGGCAAATTGGGCTTTTGCCTTACCTCACAGAATTATTCAAATGTGTGTGTGTGTGTGTGTGCATGCATGAATGCATGTATGTGTGCATACTATATGTGCGCATGTCATGTCAGTGAGACAGACACAGACATGATGATTATTCCGAAGAAAGAAATGTGAGAATGGTCAAAATTCAATAGTGATTTAAAAAAAAAAGAAACATAATTTTAATGGTGACTGAAATAATTTATCCTGAAATAACCTCAGGAACAAATCAGCCTCATAGCTAAGAATTTAAATTGTATCAGTAGTTGAGGAGAATGGTGTTAACATGTAAATCTTGAAGTGTTAATAGTTCTTTTAAACCCAATAAACCCCACTGATCAGTAAAATAAATAAGCAGAGGATGAGTGTCCCAAGTGGTAGGCTGCCTGGTCCTTAAAACTGAAAAGATGAGTTTATTACATGTGAAAATGCCTGTGACTGAATGTGAACAGTACACTTATATCTCAGATTGCTTTTATACACACACTTGAAATATGCTGAGTGCCTTCCTTAATAAGTTCCAAAAACATCAATCACTAGTTTGCTAATATACTGTAATGTACTTTGAGCTGAGCGATGCCCATACATTTTGTTTTCATTATCCTGCAAATTATGAAAACGTTGCACTGTACAGTCTTTCCATGGCTCACACTGTATTTTCTCATCTTCAAGAACCTGCTGAATGAAATACAGAAGAAAAAGTGACATGGAAATATTTTGGCATACATTTGTCAACACCAATTCATTTACATGTATTAAAAAAGTAAATTAACTATCCTTAATCAGACTTGCGTTAATAGTAACCTCATCATACATGGCACAGTATTTGACATAATGTTAAAACATTTTGTGGAGCCTGATATTGCATAAAGTAGGCTACAGATATTGATATTTCTTTTACTTCACCTGTATGCTAATTACAAAAAAGAAACAGCTGTAATTTACCCAGAACATGCCTAGAACGATCTATTTTAGGATAAGTGAAGACTATTACAATTTTTATTGTATAATTACTTTGTTTTGTTGTTTGTGTAGCAGTATTTACAGTATAACTGACACTTTTGACTTGCAAAAATAGAAAGCAGCTTATAATTGTGCAATATAGCAGTTAAACAGTTTGGTTGAGGGTACACAACTTTTGCATTTATCATTTATGTATCATTTTATAAAAGTATTGAACAAAAAGGATAACACAGATAAAAAATTAAAACTATAAGGGACTGTAGTAGTACCAATGCAATGAGTATTAATACCCCCAAATTAACCCCCAGGCTAACATACTTACCTTCTGTCCCACAATGCCATAGACCAGTGCTGTATGTACTGAGTGAACCACAGCCAATACACAACTACTGCCGCCTAATCCTGAGATGAATGATAAAATGATAAAGCAAGATGCAGGGAGATATTGTATATTAGCAAAACAAAGAAAGATATTACATAAACATTAGTGAAGCTTTCTGTTACCAACAGGCCTGCTTTAAAATGTCTCTTTCCATTTTCATGATATGTTCATCATTGTATTTAACTGGCCTTACTCTGACAGCTTTTTTTCCTTCAGGTTATTCATTTTCATAGCATATATGTCCAGATTAATTTTTTTTTGTTACTCTAGAAAGGAATGTGTTTGGGTGCACTCTCTGAATGGATGTCCATGTTCCAGATGAATGTCCTACCACTCAATGTTTTCAGTCTTTCACGTAGAGTATTCTTCTGTCTTCTGCATGCAATTGTCAGCGAAAGCCAAGCTGGGTGGTTTACCAACAAATTCTTACATCAACTGCAGACTGCATTTGTTGCCACTGGATTTCTCACAATACCTGGTTCAATCGTGGGATCTCACTAGACACAGGGGTTATAGTCTTGTAAAATGGATCCAAAAAGGCCCCATTGTTCAGTGTTCAAGAACAAAGCCAAAAGACTGGATTCAGAGTTCTTTTTTATCACACCTGCTGTGGAATGAAGGCAGTCTTGGGGAAGTCGTGGAGAAATGTATCCTTGTCTTTGATCAGGTTACTTTGCTTTTTTTAAAAATTTGTAGTCTAATTAGCATTTATTAGCACAATTTGGCAGCTTTTTTTATCTGCAGCTCAAAGCAAATTTCTTGCCATGTTTACTTGAAAATGAACGCACTGCAGTTTATGAAATGTCTTAGATGCATAGCTGATCAGCCATTTCAATTTGCTACACATCCAGAAATCAATACAACTTTGCATTTTAAAATAATGGGCCCTATTTTATCAGCCAAGGTGCAACTGTCAAATGCTAGCCATAACACAAGGCGCTGGTAAATTAGGGCATGTCCAACTCAATTTCATGAATTTTTGTGACACCAGGCTTTAGTACATCTATGGCACAGTTAGACAAGAGGCTGGTATGATATGAATAAATTAACTGCGGGTGTGATTAAAGCTTGAATTCATCATTGCCAATCAGATCACACTATTGTTTTCCCTTTAAAAACAGTGCATTAGATCCACAGTCAACTGCTAATTTTGTCATGGTCAAAAAGTGTGTTATAAAAGGCTCCCTCAAAATCCATTCTATAAACCATTACTCATGATATTAAAACAAAGGTGAGAGTGAATAACTTTAATTTTCTCATTTATTTTCCTCTCAAACAAAACAAATTTTACATTGATATACCAGTGCTTCTTTCTGTTTCTCTACTGTCAGTCAGTTTGCATTTAATACCAGTATTTAGAATAAATAAATCACCACTTCAACAAAGTTTCATTAATCTTAGACATGCATTTGATAAGATTAATGTACACTCTCTAGAGAAACAAATAAGCAGCCAACCAGTACCCTGCTCTCTCATGCATTTTTTGAATCCATATACATACAGCTTTAGCATTTTTTTATGTTCGTTTACCAGTTCCCTAACCATCATACTATACTGATAAGTGTCACTTTTCACTTTCACTTTTCAATGTCCCACTGACTGGTCCAAACACCTGAAACACATTTTTAACATTCTATTGGTTCATTCTATCGTTGACTTACCCATGCCAAATTCATAAATGAAAGCAAGTTGTCGGTGCACTCTGGGCTCAATGTATAGAGTAAGTAGCAATAATTTTAATGGCTAGCAACTGTCCCCTAACAGCCATTGTAAAATAGCTGACTGTAAATGTACTCCCTGTAGCTCTGCCACATACAGCATCCCATTATGTACTCCCTGTGGCTATAGTGACAGTTAAAACATTAACATAACAAGAACCAGTGCACCTACAAATGCGTATCTTATACTGACAGGTGTAGAGCTGGTCTTCCGTTTCCCTTGCGTTTCTCATTCAAGTACAATAGCTAACATTGATTGACTCCATGCATGAGCAATGCCTAAATAGCCAGCATTGGACTGCACATGAAAATACTCAAATTGCAAACAATCAGTACAGCTTTCATATCGAATAATCATTTTGAAAGAAACAAAATATTTCTCATATCTGTTGTGTGTTCATGCATTCATATATGTACATTCATAAAAGCACCAAAATAGCACAGTGCAGCAGTGTTTCAGTTTAAACCTGGACTGGGTTGTTTTAAAGCCCAAATGCATTATTCAACACCAAAGGTTCACACGATTGAATGTTTCTATTGACATACTCCCATTTTTTATTATTTTTATTGCAGCACCCAACACATGTCGTCATATGACATGTGATGTTACATAATATTTTTTGTTTTAAATTTAATTTATCTGTAACGTTAAAGCTATTAAAATTGAATAAATATCCAGGTATATTTCTTTATATTTATTGTAAGCAAATTGCTGTACTTGTGGCTGAATATAATTATGATTGTTATTATTAATAAGGGTGTATTGTCTTATAGTAACAGAAACCAAATATGCCAAAAAACCATTTTGAGGAATATGTTTTCGAATTGACTTAAAATTTGAATGTCCCCTCTATGTGCCATGGCAAATATTTTTCTTGACATAGATCAATCTCTTAGTTATAAAGTTCTTACAATTGTTTATACTATACACACAAGTGTTTACTGTACGTAGTTTTTGTGTGCAGATCAATTAAGTGTGGCTGAAAGATAATTCAGGAAACATGGCAGGCTGATGTATGGTGTCAGTGGCCAGGTCCATTTTGTAAAATTGTGATTGTAGGTACTGTTGATTTTGCATTATTTACATTAATTCAGCCTCTATGTGTCCATTGGCTTCCATTAATTTATTTAAATGTTTCTCAGAATTCCAGCTATCTTCTGGCTAACAGTTTCTCTTCAATATTCCATTGTCCTAAGGAATAGATGCCAACTCTCTAGCCATTAGTGAACAGCATTTTCCAATGACAACACTAGATTAACTCAAATGAGCATGACTAATAGCCATGCTAATTTTTTTTTTTTTTTTTTTTTTTTTTTTTTTTTGCTGTTGACATCCAGTTGGAACATCTATGTTTCTGCCTGCTTATCAATGTATCTGGCTAGCTTCTGATGTGTGGATGAGCTCTGACTAATACAAGCTATATAGATCCGGTACAAACTACAGTACTGACGCAGCAATCTGACTGGCAACTTGCAACTAGGTACCTGTCATTGCCTCACTAGTAACAAATAGGGTTTGTCACAATCGCTGTCCATGTAAGGGAAAACCACAGAATATAGCCTTATATTTCAATGCTGAACAGGTTCACAGATTTTCAGTGTATTAATCATACATTGGGTACATTTCTGCACCATCCCATTTAACCATTATAAGCATTCAACAGGACTGTTTTTGTTTTGCTGCTAATATTGTGCAGGTGATTAATATGTAGGCCATTGTAAATTACTTATAGATTGAATCTCTGCATGTGTAACTAGTTCAATTCAGAAATAGTGACAGTAAGTTTTTTTTATTTCAATAACTTACATAGACAAGATTTGACTGAAAAAGTTTTTCAGGATTTTATTTATATGTACATTTTGATCTTCCCCCCATCCTCCAGAAAAAAATGTATCAATAGAGATGACAGGTATTTATATATTTATATATATTTGACAGTTTTACTGCTTTTGTACATCATTTCCATAGATCATATAATTCACAGCTACATTGATAGAATGAGTCATTTCTTTCCTTTGTTAACCAATAAACCAATAACAAGCAGAAATGGAACGAGAGAGAGAGAGAGAGAGAGAGAGAGAGTGAGAGAGACTGCGTGAGAGAGAAAGAGAGAGGGAGAGAGAGAGACTGGGGAGACAGATAGACACTGGTGCATAAACAGAAGCAGCTCAATTAGGACAGGATCAACTATGTACAATACAAACCATTTATATAAATTATGCTCTAGGATATATAATTCATTACATTTTCATAGTGGCAGTCAGTAAACCTTTCATAAATGATCATTTCCCAAATAAAAGCCTGCTGCTGAGGCCTAAAATAGCCCTCATCTCACACTTCAAGCCAAAACTTTACAAAGAAAATACTGAAGGCCTGAGAGTAGGCATTCCTGTATGTGTAAAATGGCTTCATAAAACATGCCAATCATGAAAGGTTTGCTCACCGTGCAGACATCTCTTGCAGGAAGGAGTGCCACTTACATTGCCTTGAATGTGCCACCTTCTCTTTGGGAAGCAAACTATCTCATTATCTTATGTCTGATCACATGTTTGGGGGGTGGGCGGGCATATGATTGAGAGGGAGATGACTGTGGCTATGCCACTACCTTTCGAGACAGAATTTAAAGTGTTGATAAGAACATTTCGGTGAAGATGACTAGGGTGAACTATTTTGTGTACTCCATGGCAACATCAATCATATTCAGTCGGGATGAAATGTATGCAAATTAAAATATTAAAGTGTTTAAAACTAAATACAGGTGTATCACTGAATCCAAAGCCATTACAAGTCGTACTGTAGTTGGGCCTCTCTCAGGTAAAAATGGGATGGACAAATAAAGAATAATAAAGGCAACATTTTGTTTCCACAAGACACCAACTTCTATTACTGGAGGTACAATCCACTGTTCTATGAGAAACCCCTTTGACAATATAGAATGGAACAAGGTCATAGTAATCAGACAACTATGTTTTATATCAACATTTACTGTCTGAATTTCATTTGAATTTTCAAATTCATTGCTGCATTGTATACCTTTTCTTTTTACCTCTTTCTGTTCAACCTCTTTTTTTGCTTGAAAATGACAAATTGTAATATTCACTGGGTCAGATAATCAATTCATCTTTAATATAGACAGCATCATCTTTCTATTGCGGACACATTCAGGACAGTACAAATAGCGGATGTATTAAAGGGGTATGTACTTGTCCCCCTTCTGCCTCCATTCCACATGGAAATTTAACACATCAGCCTGATGGAAAGTAAGGAGTGTCACTGTGGTAGTTGTAATCTGGACACACTTTCTGCACCAGTTTGTAGTCAGTGCTGTAGAAGGCAATGTAAATGCAAATGACCTTGAAGGGCTTAGAGCAGAGCCAGGAGACATGACTCTGCGTCTGCTCCTGGTAGCAGGTCTTGGACGGGTCAAAGTTGCAGAGCGTGTTCTTGGTCGCCTTGTCGACCTTCTCGTACTCAATACGGCAGTTGAACGACTTTGAATCTTTGGCATCGATGACTGACTGCTGGGACAGGTCAAACTCCACAATCTTGGTGGGCGGGACCAGGCTGACTGAGACGTTCCCCTGGCCGGTGGAGTTGTGGCGGAAGTAGACGCTGAACGTCCCATTCCCGTGGTCCACGATCTTGCCCGTGATGAGCAGGTTTAGCTTGACTGTCTTGATGTTGGAGTGGAAGTCTCCCCAGCCAAACATTTTCTTAAACTTTCCCGTTTTGACAATTGGGCGCCTTTTGGCCCGGGGGCGGGACTCCTGGAGGTCTGTGGAGTTTCGGAGCCAATCCCAGAGGTCCTGCTCAGAATATGGTTCTGGTGTGTTGTACCGCAGGTCAAGAGCCGTGGCATTCTCTTTGCCCTGTAGAGTCTGTGAGAGCAGGCGACTGATGGACAAGTCCTTACTGCTTCCTGTCCATATGTGTTTTAGTGTTGACTTGGGGCTTCCTGATTTCAGGAGATCTGTCTTCCCTGGAATGGATGCATTAGCACTTGTAACCTATAAACAGATAAAAAGACATAAAGTTAAAAAAAATCATTATCACAAGAGACAGAAATGCAAAAATCATTGCTTCATGTATTTTAAATTTCTGTACAGCATTGTAATATTTCACATTGACGGTGTTTGCGATATACTAATAAATCAGTTGACTAGAGGAATTCTGAAGGATTGCGTTAATCGATACTGTAGGTCAGGACTCATTTGGGGAATACAGAAAAATGACTTCATGAATGTAAAATGAATGCAGGGAATTTGATATTGTGCTTGCTGCCTCCTCTTTCAGGGCTTCACCTTCTGCCTGGAGTAAGGCAATTCCAACACCGTGTAGAAATGAATTCAGCAGCCTTTCATTAGAATCGTGAGTAAAACCAGGCTATTAACAGCACAGCGTTCCTTGAATTGATGATTGATGGACCCCCAGTTTTTCCTGTTTAACACAGATGAGTGAACCCAGATTCGTATAGCACTCAATGGACAAATGTGACATTGATTGCCTGATTCCTACTGTAAAACATGACAGCAAATCTGTCTTGGTGAAGCTTTGCATTTTGTAGGTTGCCCCCAGGATCAATACTTAGAAAATAAGGCTTTGCCACCAATCAAAAGGGCCTTTGGACAGCAATACCTTGGCAGGCATGTCAGTGTGATGGCAATATTGCAGTGCTTAACAAGGGTATAGCTTATGGCAACAATGGGGGATATTTTCAAATGATAGTGTTTGATGGATAGGTATATTTCTGTATAAGAAGTACCATTCATTATATCTACAGACAACCCACTGAAAGAATATGCATGACCTTTTAAAATCTGCCATTCTGCCTTTTCATGCTGGTTTTGAAGTGCCTGTGGCAGGTTACTGAAAAAAAGCTTTCAGCAAGAACGATTTGTACTGAATAGGAAAAGTGCTCGTGGGAAAATTGCTTTCTTAATTACTTTCAAGGGGTAGCAGGTCAAAGAAGCCTGACCACTTCACAAAATGGTGTATTGGCTTTTTTATGGACTCTTGGTGTTGACTTTTGCTGTTGTGAGAGCAGAATGTCAAACAGTATAGTATATGTTACCGAACCGCATTGGTATCTCTAAAGATTACCCCAAAGAATTACCCTCATGTACAGAACATGCATATTCATAATTCTCAGTTTGTGTTCACTGTGATAACAGTGCTGCTTTCAGACACCGCACACCCTTGTCATGGTCAGAGGTCCTCAGCTTTGGGACAACCTCAGGAAGAATGTGCCCAAGTCACTCAAACAGCAAAAAACATTGTATGTTCATAGTCACTTACAATATGTCTAGGGCAAATGAGAAAACTGCACAATGGTACACACACTCTGGTGCACTAATACACCCTTCTGTTCCATTCAAGGAAATGACGTTACCACAATGCTAATAACTAATGCAGTCACTGTGCTGTGTGTAATTTCAACAGTATCAAAAGCCCCTTTTACAGTCGTGTCCAGACTCACTGATGAAAATGCATAGAAAACAAATACCACTACTGAGATATATTGTAATTTTCCCATATATTAAAACAATGTACTTTAATTGGAGTGTACTTTTACATATGTACCTTCTCTTCTTAGTCAACAATTCCACAGAGAATGCACAGCTTTGTTACATAACTGAACTGTAATTCTTGGATTCTACTTTGCCTCCTTTACCATCTTCCTCACTGTGGGGACATCGTGCCCTTGTGTCCTTTACCTGGCAAGTTTGCAATTGTTCAGATGTTTGAGACTTCATTTCATTATTGCCCTAAGTGCGCTTAGTGGCATGCTTGACCATTTATGCATTTTTTGTACCCACTTTTTGATTTGTGTTGGGCAGGAACATGACCAACATGATTTAACAGGTCTTTAATTTTCCCCATGATAATTGATTTTACATGTGTGGTAGCTAATTTCTGCACCCTACTAGGTGTGACAGAAAGCCACAACACAACTCCTTGAGTAACTGAACTAAGTATAATATTATTGTAGATTTAACTGCACCCACTAATTCTATTCTTTCAAAAGTATCTTTGGGTGTAGAAATAATTTTGATACCCATGGTTTAAAAAAAAATGTATTACTTCATAGAACTATTTTTAAAGGAATAACTTTCCAAAATTTCTGAGAATAAAATATAGCTTGTCATCTGTCTATTTTATTCAGCTTTTCCCCCTAATTTTCATCTAGGATACTAATAATCCTGTATTTACATACCCATTCACACACACAAACAAGTTTAGAAAAATAAAACCAGTGCTAGTCATTAAATGCAAGGACTTAGTAGCAAATGTAGCAAGTATGTAAGAACACAATTTTGATAAAAATAATGAACATTTTAAAATGTTCAGTAAGTGCTGATGATGATCAACACAATCAAAGTGACAAGGCCTTTAAGCTACCTGAGTTCAGTCAATAAAAGTCTACTGGAGTAGACTTGGTTATTGTGCTGAAGTGAATGACTCAAAATGCACAGACAATGTTCACTGCTCCACACATGCCAAATTACATTATCAATTTCATACTAGGATGGTAATATCCACTAAGATAGAGATGAGACACTGTCACCATACAACTTCAATTATACATAGCAGTATCCTTGGCAATAGAATTTGCTTCAATTACTGGTTTGTGTAATTGAGGCTGATGTTCCGGTGTGTCCAGTCTGTCTTCGGTATTATTATTCACAAGGCATTTACTCTATTTCAGTGTGCTTTGATGAACTGCTGAGTATTAAACTGCATTGAGGAAAGCCATGCTCTGCCAAATTCTATAATATTTGGAGACAGAAGACGGATTTTTTTGGTCTGGGCCAAAATTGAAGCATGCTAAATACAAACCTTTTCAATATTTCATTTTTGGCATTTTGGATACACAAATAATTTTATTCATTACTTGAATCTTCTTGTGGGTGTTTATAAAAATTCCTCATTAGTCAGAATGAGTGAACTGATTTTGCTGAAAAGTAAAGTAAGCAAAGCTGCGCGTTCAAATAAATTAATTAGCAATTTTGTAAGAAACACTTTTGAAGGAACTACATTTACTTTCTGTGAGCAAAAGCATGTGCAACATTGTGTAAAAAGCAAAGATAAATATCATATTATGCATAGCTTATCCAATGCGATATTCTGAATGCTAATGCTAGCTTTGCCATTGATATGTATTCCCACAAAAAGCACAGGATACAGTGTAGCATACTGGCTGAGAAACTGGGCTTGTAATCCAAATGTTACAAGTTTGGTTCCCAGGTAGCAAACTGTCATTGATTAAGTGTATATATCTAGTTGTACTAATGAATACTATTTTTATATTAAAATGTCACCTAGGATAAGAGCATGTGCTGAATATCAACTGCACCGTCTGTATCCCTGGTTGACGCTACCACCAATAAGCAACGTCCGATGACAGCCAACACTGACATGGCAGTGGGATTCACTCCCAGATGGTGGGGCTTATTAGTGGCAATGGGATTCAATCTGAGATGGTGGGGCCTATCTATACACTAGACCAAGACTGGTGCCTTAAAACCAGATGAGCCATCCAGCATCCCCCTATAGTCAACTTTTTTTTAAGTTGCTGTATATGCAATGGAACTTTTATAAAAATTGCTTTCCTTCCAACTTCCTCTCACGATCCTGTAGCACCATAATGCATGGAGCATATGAATGCAACTGCCCTGTTTCTTGACCTTCCTTCTCCGCTGTTGTCTCAACATTTGGGCCGCTCTCAAGGCTATCTGAAGGTATGATTGTTGCAATAACACCTCACAAGGTCAGAGGTGGGTCAAACATTTCCCCTGAAGATCAATAATTATTTTTACAAGCATTTTCCCATTTAGTGGCTTATGCAAAACAGGCTAGCAGGAAAAACATTTTAAAAATTAGCTCATCAATTAGCTTTAATTAGCTTTTCATCATTGATATAAGTTTTTAAATTGGCTAGATAAAAGGGATTATATTATATACACTGCACAATAATGCACTTATTGTATAACAGCCATAAAGGCAATGCATGCAGGAATCCTAGGTCCAGATTTATGTAACATTTGTGTTGCACTCTGACTGTCAAATTCTGTGACCACTGAATTCAGTAAACTGCGGAAGAGAAATGATCCCTTGCATTTAATCTTGATCTAAAAATGACACATTTTTATTCAATTCTAACCTCAGACAGAGTTACTCCATCACAATTTTAGAATACACAGTTCTCAACCTTATCATTTAATCATATTATTGATTCAGATGTTGTGGTTATATATTATAAAGGCTGTTTAACACCCAGTAGTGCTGATTCATGGCCAGAAGCACAAAAACAAATCTGACTTAATTTCACGTTCAGTGAAAATCACACAAGATTCATTTAAAAATATTGCTTATCCTGTCTAAGACAATTTAAAAGGGAGTAATTTTCTTTTATGGTTTACAATCATATCCACTGAAGAGAAATGGGGGGGAATTGTGAATATAATCCTAAAAGAAGAAAGAAGGCCAAAGAAGAATTGGTACTGTAAAATGAAGTCTTATAAAACTGAAGGACAGTAGGGACACTGGGTGGTACTGTTGTATGCAGACATGCTGAAAAAAGAACAGTAGGCAAATGAAGGCAAAAGAGCCTTGTATTGTACTGTGCCAGTTATGGAAAATAGGAATTTGAAATGTAATTTAATGTTTTACATTACAAAGGGCTTCTGCTTTCTGAGAAAAAAAGTAGCCAGTCAAAGAAAGAACATGATTTTCTTAATGTTTTAATCCAGTTTTTTGTCCGGATTATTGACCAAGTACTAAGAAAACGCATATTTTGGAACTCATAAATGCTGAGATTCAACAATGCTTTTGAAAATAGCATTAGACAAAGTAATATGCTTTTAGTGCTTGGTGTTGACATGGTAAACGGATAATCAAATTCAAGGCAGTATGAAAGATGGACCTGTGGTATATGAGTAAATAGTTGTAACCAGACTTACCACACGGTTTAGTTCCAATTCTTTGGCACTGAGGTGAAAGAATCTGAGTGGCAGGAAATGGGCCGTTACCAGCATTTTAATATGACATGGTGTCCATGTACTAGAACTGCCTAATGGACTCGTAACAAAGCTGTTAGACACACCATTAACGCAAACTCAGTCTCAGCACACAATTACCACAGGCGCTGCACCGCATGGGTTAAGGGTGGATATGAGCTAAGAGCAAGGCTACGACAAGCATTGCCCTCAAATTCACCTCACTTAAAGGCTGTGTCTTTCACAAAGAAATAAAGGGACCACACTGTTAGAAATGTTGGTTCAAAGAAATGATTGAAAACTTAATAGTGCGCATAAAAATAACTTGTAATAGTGTTATATAGACTGGATTTGGTCATGAACATTACTTCTTTTCTTTAAATCAATGTCATAAACATGCTGCTGAGGGGAAAAGCTCTCCTTTTATGAAGCATATGAGTGCACTTCTCTGGCGATACATATTGATGTCATGAAGGCATCATTTTATCATGTCAAAAAATTCTATTGTATGTTTTTTAATCTGTTGTTTCACAGAGATCTAATGGAAAATGTCTGCTACAGGGGGAACAGTGCCTGGTCAGAAACATCACAGGTGAGGGAGCCACCACTAGTCTAAAATACACGGTAGCTAGGTAATCCTCAAGAAGCAAGAAGGCTGATTGGAATCAGTCAAGATGGTCATGGAAGATTTGGGCATCGCAACGTTCTTCTGCACACTGAACCATTATGGTGAACCGTTCCAAGAAAGCATAACAAAATTAGAGCCCGACCGATATATCGGTTTGGCCGATATATCGGCCATTATTTGACTTTTTTGACAACATCGGGATCGGCAGTTATGCAGCCGATGTGTCCCGATTTTTAAATAAGTATAATAAACAAAAAACAAACATTGATTATTTATCTGTACTTGTCTGTTTGAACGTTGTAATTGCTGTTTACTATAATTATCCAGTAGAGGGAGCTCTAATACAAGTGTGAACTGCAGCAGCTGACGCGCTACTTCTGTAATAAGACGTTTGTCACTTGTGCCTCATCCAATATTCTCCACTGCAAGACTTGTCTGCACAGATTCTATTGCTGCAATAAAGGTATGTATATTTAGTGAAAGTTTTTAATTAAATGCGTTTATACGACCACTATGTTTTTTCAATCCTCATTATCAAGCAAGCAAGCTAGCTAACATATTTGGTTCACTTTAGCAAGCTAGCTGGCTAGCAAGCCTTTATGAAGTGGCAGTGAGCACATAAGCAGCGTAGGATCTACATTTCCAGAGGACATCGCTGTATTCTCAAATAAATAACCAGCCAAAATAAAATGGTGATTGAATGCATCACACGTGTTTTTTTTATCTGAGATAATAATATTAGCTACTATATGATGCTGTGTCAATAGCCAACGCATTATTGCAAGCAAGTGTGTCATCTAGTCACGCGTCATCGTAGCGAGCTAACCAGACAGTAAAAACGCAGATAAAACACTTCTAACGTGGATCATTTTAAGCCATGTTATCTAGCTTTGTCGCGATAACATGAGCGAAGTTGATTGAAATTTGATTGATTGCTGTTGGAGAAGTGAATCAACCAACAGTTAGCGCAGGTAACCTGCACGAAAGCGCATTGTAGTTTTTTCACCACCGAATTCTTATGGACAAGCCTCACGTTACGTATTTCATCCAGTCAATTTAGTTTCATCTAACGTTACACTTGATTCACTCATTAGCTCCGCTAGATAAAGTCTTACTCTTTGAGATCATGTAGTAGGAATAAAATAAGAAAATAGAATTAATTTAACTTACTGAGAATAGATACTAAGAAATAACAATAAATTAATAACAACAACAATAATAATAATATCCATAATAATACATGTTTGAAACTAGAAAACTGATCTTTTAAAATTTATTTTTTATAGATGGCTGGAATAGAAAGGAGTAAAAGCAACGTGTGGAGTTATTTTGAATTCACACCACTTGAAGATGGTGTTAATATATATATTTAATTTTATATCTTTTACATTTTTTTATCTATCAAAAAGTTATTTGTGTGTTTATTTTTATTTATTTGTTTGCTTATAAGTTAAATGCTCTCAAATATAGAAACTTTGATAAAATATAAGTTTTTCAAATTGATTTGAAAATGTTGCAATTTTTGACAAAATATCAGTCAAAACATCGGTAATCAGTGGGCTAGGACTCTCCAAAATCGGGATCGGCATCGGACCCAAAAATCTGGCATCGGTCGGGCTCTAAACAAAATCTCACTTGACCACGGACCTTCCAGCGATACAGCAGCTATACTGTACGTGTACAATATATTTTCCATAGACTGCAAAAAGAAAACAAAAAAAACATGTGACAATGTGACTGTGTCTTCACATACTGAATTTCCATGGGTTCGTGAAACGCATTTTGAAGACGCAGAAGTGCAGTTTTTTGTTCTGCCATGTTGTACTAATTGAGGCCAGAGACTCCCATAGGAAAAAGGGGGACCCTTATTTGATAATAATGTCTGGGCGTTCATGAACTCTTGCCTGGGCACAGCCTGATTGACAGTGATGAAAACTGTCCCCGAACTGTCCGTAAATTATTAAAATATTAAAGCCTTGTCAGAATGACACAATCACTTAACAAATTAGCACATGGGGAGACATTAGATGAAGAAGAAAACATCTATTGCGACTACATTATTGACTTCATTTTTGACATATTGGTACCATTGACTTATAATGAAGCGGGTGGCTGAAAGACCTATATTGGATCCAACCTCACTAGTGCAATGTCAATCAACAAGACCAGGTAGTGAGCTTCAAAAACGTCTGGTCTTGGTACTGTGGGATGCTCATTGCGAAGAATTTGAAATCCCCCATCAAAAATACCCCTTTAAGAAAAAACTAATTCATTTTTCTCTCCAATTTGCAGTGGGTGAGTGAGATTTTTAAATATAAATATATGGCAAATAAATAATTAATAATACTAGCAAAAGCTGATTACAGGTAGCCATAGAAAAGCTATTGGTTATTTTATGCAAATTGTCTCTTTTATCTATCAAACCAACACACTGTGAGACATCGTAAATCAAAAAGAGAATTCTGTTTAAAAGACATACGTCAAAGCTTTGGATGAGTGATATAGCACCTCAATTAAAATCTTCTGGAACTAGAGAAAAGCATTTCAAGAGAAAAAAGGCACCTTCTTAACTGTCACTTTGGGGAATCATCCAATCAGTGACTGCAGGCACTCCTCTGCAGTTTAATTACAGAATGAAGGATTGGGCAGAGAAGACAAAGGATTCTAATGGCTCCTCACGTTGTGTTTTCATTAAGTCTCAGTCATTAGACCCTCACTGAACAATAACAACACTGAATAATGAAAGCACTCTTAATTGACACATTTCCATGCTTTTCTTATCATTATGCCCTCCACTGGGATATATGCAGGATAGGACTCACAACTTTATAAAATAAACACCCATAGATAAACTGCAGAATTGTCACACACACCATTCCCTGATAGTGGTACATCTTTCAAGGTCTAAAGTTTGTGGCTTGCGATCTGAAATGCTCTTGTACATCACTGTTGAATATTCTTTAATAAGAATATTCTTCCATGACTGCACATACATAGTGAACATACATTAATTTGGATTAATTATACGCCCAGTAGCATGACCCTTATTATTTTAATAAAATATTTAGAAAACAATACATGTGTTAGTATGCAAATATATATAGGCCTACTTATAGCCTCTCACTTACAGTATAATTTGTGAAAAAATATACAACACATTGGACCCTCATGATACCATGGCATTCCAGCGTTTCAAGAAATATGTACCATAACAAAAAAAGTCTTTGTGCAAATATATGTGTATATATTTCAATATGAGAAAATCCTAAGACACTACTACAGAAATCTGAGAAACATTTATTCCACAACATTAATTTTTTATTATCCACATTTAATTAATTGAAAGTAAGGAGAATCATTTGATAGACTGATATACGTTCTATGCAGCACTGGCATTGTCTCTAATAAAGGAACAAATAGCTAAGATTAGAGGGTGAATCTATAAAAAAGAATGGAACAACAATAGTTACAGTATATTCCTCTGATGTGATAATTCATTTCAGTCTATTTCAGCTCATCCCTTAAGCAATTGCAACCTTGTCAAAAGGAGAAATATTCCACATGACATATGTACAGTAGTGACAGTAATCAGTTAATTACATTTACAGACCATGTAACAGACTTGAAAGTGATCCCCCGGGTCCCAACGCCATCACTTTGAACCAATCATACTAATGCTCTCCATGGGGAAAGCTCCCACAATCCCACTCCTGTCCACCCACCCCCACCCCCGGCAACTAATCGATAATCCAGCCAAATATGTTCTCCCTGAGTTTTAGAAGATGAGGAATGATGGGATACCACCCTGTGGATTAAATCAAACCCCCAAGTCATATTAAGGGAAAGTTCTACTCAATCAAAACCAACAAATAAATAAATACATTTCCGCATTAATCTTTCGCTGTATTGAAACACAATTATTTTCCCTTGTGAGATTGCTCGGCAGGTTTGACTGAATATAGAGGTCACTTTGTTCAAGTAGAGTTCCATTAATCTGCGGGGGATTGTGAAAATTATAGTGAAAAGCACTTTCCCTTTGACTTGGCTGTTTTCACTGAATATGTGGGGTGTGGCTTCCCTATCACTGCAGTGTTTCTTTCTCCTTGTGGCTCTGAGACCATAGGTAGACTGGGGCTAGCGATTTACTGTATGCTGATTTCTGAGGTTAGCAACAAATGTGCAGTTCTTTAGTTTAGTTTCATTATACATAAACTGATAAATACACACTGATGTTGGATTGTGTAAATATATTCTAAATGTTTGCCATATTTAAAGTTTCTTATTGAAAGGTGACTTCTTGTATCTCCTATTCGCTTATGAACAATATACTCACTCTGTTTTCCTTTAAGATATCTCATCTGGACACAGACTAAGCCAAGCAGGATTGAATAACCTTTTCCACCCCTAATAAAAGAATAATTCTTGTCAAAAACTTTTCAGGGCAGGTCATAAACCGTTATGAATTGCAATGTTCTGTCCTGTCATCTTCCATTATTGCTTGGAGAAAACTGGCTCAATAGTGATGAACTGCAAGCTCTGTTTAGAAAATTCATGCCTTTAAGGGGAATTGAGTCCAAATGCTAGCACAGCTGATGGCAGGAAAGGCTGCACGTCTGATGCAGTGGAGCTACAGTATGCCTGCAATTTACTTGCGCACATCAAGGGGGGCATGAGATGTTTCACATCTGGGCTTAGAGAAGGGAATTAAGTAACTGCATTCCTAATTATGCTATTGCTAACGGATTTCCATAAAAATAAAGATTAAAAAAGTACACTTAAAGGAACTCAAAGCAAAGTTTGCCTGCTAATACTGAGGAAGGAGGGATGAAAACCGACTCTTTCTGTTACCCTGCAGCTGCTGGGAACAGCTGTAGGGCCACCCCAGACGCTGACAGCCTGGTGCTCAGCAAGAGCCAAAAGACATAAGGCAGCAACTGAAGGTCAGAGAGAAAGTCACCGAGCCACAAAGTACAACAGCAAAGAATCTGCTTACAGAAAGAAGAAGAAGAATTTTACAATAACGATTATTGCAATTGCTATATCATGCAAGCAGATAACGACAATACAATTCCATAAGCATGGAAAGTAAAAGAATACTGTAAGTACTATATCAAATTCAAGATATCAAATTCAATCTGTATAGGTGTGTTTGTACAGTTATATTTCTCTATTGGTGAAATTTGGCTCTGTACTCCACAATTTGTAATCAAACAATTCACATGTGGTTAAAGTGCACATCTCAGCTTTTATTAAGTGTATTCATATATTTTGGTTTCATCATGTAGAAATGACTGCACTTTTTATATATAGTCCCCCCATTTCAGGGCACCATAATGTTTGGGACAAATGACCTCTGTTTAGTCAGGTGTGTTCAGTTGCTTCCTTTGCACAGGTAAAAGAAGGCTTTCAGCTTCTAGTCTACATTCTAGGTTTTTGATTGTCTTTGGGGTCTATTATTGGTGTGTATCAACATGAGAACCAGAGTTGTGCGGAGTTGAGTCAAGGAAGCCATTATGAGGCTGAGAATTAAGATAGAACAGTCAGACACGTAGGCCAAACCTCAGGCTTACCAAAATCAACTGTTCGGAACATCATTAGTAGGCCGAGGAGGACCTCTGTAGTTGATGACCAAAAAATTCTCACTATAATGAAGACATACCTGTCTGACAGATTGGAAACACTCTTTAGGGGGCAGAGGTTGATGTGTCAGTAACTACTCTCTGCAGAAGACTTCATAAACCGAACTACTGATGCTACACTGCAAGATCCACACTGCTAGTCAGCCGCAAATCAGAATTGACAGGTTATACTTAACTAAGAATTCCATAAAAGAGCCTGCATAGTTCTGGAAATATGTCCTGTGGACAAACGGCACACTTGTATCAGTGTGATGGAAAGAGCAAATTGTGGAAGCCAAAAGAAACTGCCCAAGATCCGAAGCACCCTCACTCATTAGTGAAACATGGTGGTAGAGGTGTTATGGTTTGATCATGTAAAGGCTGCCACATACTGCAAAAGCAACAAAGGAGTTTTTCAAAGCCCAAAACTGGAAGATTCTTGACTGGTCAAGTCATTCGCGCCACCTGAATCTCATTGAACATGTTTCATAAACCGAAGAGAAAACTTAAAACTAGCTCAGGAGCAAGAGCTCAACATGACGGCAGTACAGGCCTGGCATAGCATCACCAAAGAAGATACTCAACAACTGGTAATGTCTATTAGTCACAAACGTCAAGAACTCATTGCATGCAAAGGATATTCAACAAAGTTATGTATTACACATTGCAAAAAAACATTATGGAGCTCACTTTGTATATATACCCCCTAGTTGCAGTGAAGGCAAATCTTAATCCTACAGCATACTATCACATTCTAGACAATTCGATGCTTCCCCAACAGTTAGAGGAAGACCCTTTTCTGTTTCAATATGATGATGCCCCTGGGCACACAGCAAGGTCCATAGAGAAAGGGTTTTGTCAAGAACGGTGTGGGAAAACGTGAACTACACAGAGCCCTTTTAGATCAATTGGAAAGCCAACTGAAAGCCAGGCCTTGTCACCCAATCAGTGCCCATCCTCACTAATGCTCTTCTGGTTGAATGGAAGCAGATCCCTGCAGCACTGCTCAAACATCTAATATAAAGCCTTTCCAGAACAGTGGAGGTTGTAATAGCAGCAAAGGGTGGACAAACTCCATATTAATGCCCATAATTTTGGATGAGATGTTGGGTGTCAGGTGTCCACATACTTTTGACCATGTAGTGTATATAAAGTAGGTAAAGTATCATTTAATAAACTAGCAAAACAATCTGTGACTTTCATAAACTTTACAAATTAATCTATTTTAGTTATTTTGTTTCTTTCTATCTTTCTTATCAAGTAAAGTAGAATGAATCAAATTAGTCAGTAGGCAATGATCTTGAGAAGGGTCCCTTTATACTGACCTCTCACTGACACTACTGATAACACAACTACTTACTGTTGCTTACTTTATGATCCAACTAATTTAATTCTAAAATGGTTATTATACAGAGAACCTCTGATGCATTTTACCTCTGTTCTGAAATAAAACAGCCATGTTAAATATGACCTTGGTTGACCTTGGCAAGCAAAGCTTAAGAAGATGAAATGGTAATTCAATGAAAGAATGAAAATCTAAGAATCAGTTGGAGTGGACATGCCAAGCATGTATAAATGTGTCTTGTTACTTGGGATACGCTTAGTAAATGTCAATTTAAACTCTATCCCTGAGGACTACTTGTGAATACTTGACTGGAAATCTCGATCATGACGTCCAAGTTTATTAGAAACTGTATGGTATCAAACTGAAATTTAGCATACTGTTTGTTTTTCCAGATATCAGCTCTAGGCTCTCTTTAAAATCTGAATAGCTCAGCACTCCATTACATTACATTTATTTAGCAGATGCTTTTATCCAAAGCGACGTACAAAAGTGCATATCATGGTCATTGGACAACTACAAAACACAGGTTCAGTAAGGTACGATACTCATTTCGTACAGCTATTTCTAGCCAAGAACACAGTTCAGTTCACACAGTAAACACTATTCTGACCTAACTTATGCCAAGCCAAACTAGGGAGAAGAACAAGCTACTCCGGAAGAGAAGGATAATAGGTGGTCATAAACTGCAAAGCTGAGCTGCATGCTTTACCTAAACAGAAGGTGCCTGACTCAAACAGAGCAAGAGTGAGAAGCCCACTCCAGCAAAGTGCACACTGAAACTCAGGGTCACTCTTAATCAAATTACACCCGCAATTCAATAAACTGGCATTTCTGCTCAACTGACCCGGGAGACCTCATTTAAAGTGCCCAGCTTGCTTAATCAATATGATTCTGTGATAGCCAACATAAATTACCCTATTGAAAAACATACCACAGAAGCCCCCTACTAGCGTGTTGAGCGTCAGTAATTGTATTTTATAAATGGCCTCAGCTAGTGTTAGTCCCAATCGATTTTGGTTGTAACACATAAAGTGACATCGAATAGAGAGGGGCGATTTTCATGAACAGGCCTCTCAGGAGCATCTTTAGGTGAAAATGAATGTAAGGAGCAGGGAGGGTGATCAATGCACCCCTGGCCATTACTGTCACAGAGCAGGACCTTATAGAGCTCCATAGACAAGTTCCTTCACACGCACAGCTCACCTTACAAATCCAGCAAACAATGGCTCAGAGAAAGCACAAACATTCACATTCTCTGCCCAGCACACCCATTTCATCTGAATTATCATTTTATGACAATCAAGCAAACAGCACACAGGTAGTAATTTTTAAATAACCTTCCATTCAGGAACAATAGCTTTAAGGCTTCTTAATTGAAACACAAATGGTGAAAAATATATAAATAAAAATATTCCATACCTCATAAGGCTTTGCTGTATTTGACATCATTTTCTGCTTTAATTCATTAAGTGTGGCTAATCTCCAAATCCCATTCAGCCACATGGGAAATTACTCTCATCATACAGTAATTACCTCTGTGTCTAACTGGTTGTCCCATCTTAGTCTGTGTGGATTTCCGAGATTTGAGCCATTGGGAAAGCCATGTGTTGCTGGTGGATCTAGACTATGGCCTGGCTTTTAGTGTCACACAGAGCCACATAAGAGAATGAAAAGGTCCCGTCATTATTGTTGGTTGGCCAGCAGCAGGAAATATCTTAGGATGTGACACAAAACTACCACTTCAATATTTAGCATTTACACTGCCATGAGAAGTATTTGCTCTATTATTGCATAATTACCTTTGAATGGTCAGAGCTCTTTATACAAAATGTAATATTAGACAAAAGAAACTGAGTAAACACAAAACACATTTTTAAAAGTATTATTTTGTTTATATAATGAAAAAAGTTATCAAACACCCATATCACCCATGTGAAAATGAAATTATCAGTTATGTCACCCATACTATCCGTGTGAAAAAATCATTGTCAATTATCAATTAAATTCAGCTGATTGAGCACAGCCAGGCTTGATTGGTCCAGCCCTGTTAAATCTAACCTCACTCACAATGTACCTTTCCATCAGAGTAAAGTAGTCACTACTAAGTTTATACAAGTGTCTATGCCACAATTAAAGGAAATTCCAGAAAAAAATGGGAAAAAGTTGACTAAATATATCAGTCTTAAATGAGTTAAAACAAAGCCAACCCTGGGACTCCACTGAACAACAGTTAGAGCCATTATCTCAAAATAGAGAACAACTGGAACAGTACTGAATCTTCCCAGGAGTGGCCGGCTTGCCAAGATTTCTCCAAGGGCAAAGCGACAACTCATCCAGGAAGTCACAAAAGATCCCATAAGAACATCCAAAGAACTACAGGCTTCTCTATGTTAGAGTTCATGATTCCAAAATAAGAAAGAGACTGGGGAAAAATGAGATTAGCAAGGTGGAAATCACTGCTAACAAAGAGAAACATGGTTGCCTAGTGAAAGATATATGAATCACTGGCGAGCTATAAGAGAAACAAATAGATTGCTGGTCGATATGACACAACTGGCAACTTTCTTTCTAAACAAGCTTTCAAATTATGCTAGCTTGTCATCCTTCTTAAAGATGCTTCAAAACATACACAAATTATGAAAGACTTTGTTTTACTATTTATTATTTGTTGTAACTAAAAAATGAAGCCTTTTTTTATGTAAAAATGTGCCGTTGGGCTGAAACAAATATTCATGAAATGGAATCCTATTGGTAGGAAAACAAGGAAGCAAAGAACTCTGATTGTAAGAGGGAGTGGTATCAAGAAGGATATGAAAAAGCAAAATTCCTTTAGTTGTGCTAAAATAACAAAAAAACACAGCAAGGGGCCAGCTTCACTGTTCATACAGCAAGCGGTCATCTTCACTGTTCATACAGCAAGGATTCAGCTTCAGTGTTCATACAGCAAGGATTCAGCTTCAGTGTTCATACAGCAAGGATTCAGCTTCACTGTTCATACAGCAAGCGGTCAGCTTCACTGTACATATAGCAAGGATTCAGCTTCAGTGTTCATACAGCAAGGATTCAGCTTCACTGTACATACAGCAAGGATTCAGCTTCACTGTTCATACAGCAAGCGGTCAGCTTCACTGTACATATAGCAAGGATTCAGCTTCAGTGTTCATACAGCAAGGATTCAGCTTCACTGTACATACAGCAAGGATTCAGCTTCAGTGTTCATACAGCAAGGATTCAGCTTCAGTGTTCATACAGCAAGGATTCAGCTTCACTGTTCATACAGCAAGCGGTCATCTTCACTGTTCATACAGCAAGGATTCAGCTTCAGTGTTCATACAGCAAGGATTCAGCTTCAGTGTTCATACAGCAAGGATTCAGCTTCACTGTTCATACAGCAAGCGGTCAGCTTCACTGTACATATAGCAAGGATTCAGCTTCAGTGTTCATACAGCAAGGATTCAGCTTCACTGTACATACAGCAAGGATTCAGCTTCAGTGTTTGTGCTGGCCCGAGCACAAAACAAGTATTCTTCAGGGGACAGGTGCCATATCTCTTACAAATATTACCCGTGTTTGAGACAGAAACATTCAAATAATGATAATGTGGTTTCTGAATTAACAGCACACTGGTTCACACAGCTTAATAATCAAATATTTCAATTGCAAAACCAATAAATCACTGAATCCAGGATGGTGTCATTTCAATGAAACCCAAAACAGGATGTCAACTATTTTACAGGTGTCGAAGGAGGAGCATTACCCTAATCCATCCATTGAAATGTGAATCGGGGAGCTTGATCTCTTCGTTCCAATTAAATTTGCTAAATTGCTCCCTCATTGGGTTTGATTCCTTCGGCCACTCTTTAAATACTGAGACATGCAATTAATTTTCATTTAAATAAAGTTAGCTCTCCTCAATAAAAAAGATAATGTAAAAAAAAAAAGTCAGCGGTAAGATTTAGGGTGCTTGACAACAGGTTTAGAGAGACCTCACCTTTCAGATTAGAGCCAGACCTGTAATACATCCCACTTGGGCTCCAGAGATTACCCAGATCAAGGCAAGCCTCCCTAAATGAACATATGTGAGTTCAAGATTACTGCTTATCTGCCAGAGTGAAAGCAGGCCTAAGAGAGCCGAGGTGAGCAGAGCATGTTGTCTTTCCTTTTTACCTTGACTGACGTGATTTAAGCAGCTGGTTGCTCTCTGGTATTAGCCAAGGAGAAAATCAAGGGGTGCTGTCGCTCTCAGGAAAAGACCAAGATGAGCAAACGCGTGGTATTAATGTTTTGTAAACAGCATCAGAGAAATGTAGAAAGTCCTGTCTGTTGGGCTTCTCGGTTATTTAATTATTTAATTATTATACTTTTTTTTTTTTTTTTTTTACTTCAAAATGCTTCTAGATGCCCCTTTGATATTTTTTTATTTTCCACAGACATCAAAAGCACAGAGCAAATTCACCCTGTAAAATAACAGAAGTACCATCAGGAGGTTTAATACACACTGTGTACTGAACACCTGTGTTGTAAAACACAATGCTTCTGTACAAGTAGTGTACTGTATACCTGTGTAAGACTACATAGTAAAAACAAAGATTTTACTCTATATACTGTCTTCATACATCACATATTGTCCTAATTAAGAGTTGGCCATTAAGAAATACCAGATTTATTATAAACCACAGCTGGCACATTCACTGGTTAAATGTACCAGTTTTGCTACACAGTAAAATTCTCAGTGTTAATTCAACTCTTAACAGATAACATTTGGTCCGACTATGGAATTTTATCTTTTAAGAGTTGAATTAACATTGTTAGAGTTGAATTAACACTGGACATTTTACTGTATAAATTCTGAAATTATTAGATTTGATTTCTAGACAGGACTGCAAGCTAGATGACTTTTTGTAGTATATTAGTGCCATTCATAAGCTACTACACTTAATTTGTGTGAAATGGTTTTCATATATTGAATTAAACAGCAGAAGTGCATACAAATGAAAGAACTTGGGAAAAGGTATGGATATTCAACACTCCATCAACTGTTAATGGCATCAATAATTTAAAAAAGGTAGAAGGGCAAATAAGTCAGAATCTAAAAAATAATTATGTAACCATCGACCTGATATTTACAACTACAGCCTCCCAATTTCATGGTATGACATGAGACAATACCCTGGAAATGAAAAAAAAGTTCAGTAATAAATAAGGCAAAAAAATACTGCTGTGAAAATGAGTCCATTTCTTACCCTGATTAAACTCACATTTGCCGACTCGTAGTTGGGGACACAACTAGAAAAACACTGAACTATTGTGCTGGTTCAATACATTTTTATTAATGGGCCATTTTGCTTTGTGATTTATTAACAAAATAATGCATGTTTCAGTTCCTCGTCCCGGCCACTATCTCACATGCACATACCAGAATCATTGAAATCAAGACAAATGTGTTGCAGAACTATTAAAGAATTATAAAAATGGATGTGATGTTACTCAGGTGTACATGTAAGTTCAATGTTTATAATAATTGCATTTATTTTTTTCTTAGTGACCTTAAAGTGTCCAGATAATGTAATAACTTACTATTCACTTAGCCAAAATGGGTCTGCTCATTAATCTCCATGTCATGCACGGTACATTTAAACCTTCAATATTGAAGATGGTTAAACTAGTAAATGACTGGTAAATCTGTCATTTGGCATTATAGAAACAAGAATCCCTATAATAGAGACCTCCCAAATTTGTCTCAGTTCTGCTGGCAGCAGTTAAAGTATTCAGTAGCTTACATTTGTATTTGATGAAAACATGATTCCTGCATTTAGGGTTATACATAAATGTGCGGGCATTATGAATAAAAGTGGATTTTATATGGCAGATTTAAATTTAAATGGTTTTGCCACACTGTGTTATCATCTCCAGCAATTGTAAGAGCAGGTTGACTCCTGGCCTGTTCTCCCACAAAAGCAAATTACATTTTCCCTACAGGATTTCCACCTTGACAAACACATCCTGAACAGTACTTAGCAGGTGTCCCCATTCTTCTCCTCTGCATGTACAAACTGGAGTACAAATCCACAACAGTTGCCATAAAAAAATCTGGTTATTGTGCGTGGAATTTATCTGACTACGGCAGCAGCTTGTGGGAGTAAACACAGGCCTCGTGCTCATCTTTCCACCGGTCTTCCGCACCAGACACTATGACAACACGCCACCTGCCAGAAAGCCATATGTGCGGACACAATGCGCGGCACTGGGCTGCTTACAAGTCACCACAGATCCAGGAATGGCCGTCGCCACAATATGAATCAGCCATTAAATGAACCAACGTCCCTGATGTATGTCACTCAAATCAGTTTTTATTTACGGTCACTGAAAGATCATTCATTGTTTCTCCACAGTTTAAATTTCTATTTGTCAGCTAAGGCTGTAAAATCACATAACCCCACAACATAATCTTATAGCAAATACAAGACTTATAATGTTGATTATGTACCACGATTTTTAAAACTGAATCCATCAGCATCATTTCTTTAGCTGTCACTAGAGCTCTGTGGAGGTGTTGGCAAGAAAAGGAGATGCCAATCAAATTTTCAGAATGGGTAAGATGCTTTTCAGGGTGGCAGTAAATTTGCCGTTACACTTCAAAGAGCTGTTATCTGTCACAGAACGAACTGGAGTGCTGCCCGTTGGAGCATCCATTTTCAATTCAGCGAGATCGGGAGAGACTAATACTGCGCAAGGAACGCGGCTCCACACATCACTTCAATTTTCCATTAACCTTCAATTCTTTTTCTATCACAAGGGTTGATAGCTACCATTTTTAAATAACAAAAAGTGGAATTAGCGGTGCATTTGTGCTGACTACAAAAATACTGAGCCTCAGCCACATTCAATTAGTTCTGGGGCAGTTTAGCAACGGCTGTTTGACTGCTCTCCCCAAGTGTACAAGCTGTAATGTCCCTGCAGGGAATAGTCAGCATATTTCACATTAGCTGTTTATCAGTGCAACCACCACATGTCATGGTCATTTTGGCTAAGGTGTCTATGAAGGGTCTTACTATATGATCTACGTAACCCCTTCAAGTGAAGTACATAAGCACTGATAGAAAAAAATTTGTCAACTGATTGATTGTCATAATGTGTGTTATTGTATGCCTCCATTTGAATACTGTGGCAATGTCACTTGTGAAAAGTGAAACAGTATCTAAGCCTATTAACCATTAAGTTATTTGCATTTGATGCCTTTAATAATTGATCTGCAAATTCCTCATGCTTGACAATGAATGAATCCACACAGGAACAGAACCAGTTATATTGCTGATACTTGCAGAACGTATTCACAACCACAACATATTATGGGCCTTTTGTGGAACATATATTGTAACCTAGTTGGTGATGGTCAGTTTGATTTCTGTGAGATTTAACTACTATCTGCAAACACATGGTCTATAGGAAGTTAGCTGGTAGACAGCTATTTCAAAACATATAGTGCGCTTCATCATCATATTAAAACCATATTTAAGAATTCATTAAGCCATAGCCCTATAGCGACCCCTTTGACCAGCGATGCAACCCCATTACCTGCACTCCAAGGGACAATTCTATATAAAGGAGGGCAGATTTCCGTGTGCTAAACCATGGTCTCCCTCCAGGTCTGCCATAGGCTACAATAAGAGGAGAACAGAGGGAAGAGATAAAACATCTCTTGACTCCAGCACTAGGGGGGGAGCAGGAGAAAAACTGCTTGATTGATGGGTTCAAATGAATAGGAGACAAAACCAATGGCTAAACCTTATGTCAGTTCTCAGAGCCACTCGGACCCGCCCGGCCTAAACCGGACTGGTAGAGGGCTGACTGATAAGGCCCTGTCCTTTCTGACCTACCGGCAGTAATCCGCAGCCCCAAGAGAAAAAACGCACCGCCACTAAGAATATGTAGTTGTTATATTGCACAGAATACAAAGAGTAGAACTGTTTATTTCTCTATCACTAAAAAAAAAAAGCACAACAGTTCATATATGTTTTCTGTTTACATTACTTATGTTTTCAATTTCTCATGTTTTTTGGTTTTATTTGATTTTCTCCAATTGAATTCACTAAAATTGTCATTACAAATTTAATTAAAATCAATTAAAAGCAAAATTGACTAATTAAGTGCATTCAACAATGTGCTCAATTGCGTGTGTGTAATGTACGGTGGCCATTTTGTACTGGAAGAAGTAGTGACAGCACGTGGCTCTTGACCTGGTGAAGCACAGCAGTAAGAATACCTAAAGCCATCCTACATTTCAAAATATATATTTACAAATTCCTAGTAGTAGTAGTGCTACTAGGACTTCTATCCACCCATTTGTGCCACAATACCTCAAAACATTCCTGTGGGAAAGTCCCCTCTCTGACTGATAAGTCAATTTGTGGCAGTTGATTGATTATAACACCTGTCTAATAATAGTACACCTAAATATTACACTCTAATTTACTAATAAAGTTAAAAAACCAAGACACCACACCACAGATTGTGCTTAATATATTGTCCATGTGTTGCAAACACCTGTATTCACCTGTCAATCACATGAAAGCAAACTACTCTGTTAAGTGATGTGTGTAAGAGACTTACTGTAACCAGTGTTTATTTCAGCATATGTTATAGATGAATGCTCAGTACTTGCAGTGTTTAGTGAGTGCTGTGGGCTTGGTTTTCTTTTTACTGAGCCATAGAACACCAGATGAGTTAGCCCTTTTGGCAGAAGCAGACCTTGGTCCTGACTGAGTAATGCTGCTCTTAACACAAGAGTAGCACCAGGATTTATCACCCACAAGCACCGGGGCAGAGAGGATCCAGTCATAAAGTAACCCTACTGGATTGATGGACATTTGCACGCAAAGTGCTGAGCTTAGTGGAATGTTCAGGGTCCAGACTCGCCGAACGAGTTCAGGGTTAGCACTTTGCTTCAAACGATACAGTGTTTATGAGTATGTGTGTGCGTGTGTGTGCATGTGTGTGTGTGTGTGGGCAAGTGCGTGCATGTATACTTGTTTGTGTGTGCATGCTATCATGATTTTGTGTAAATTAGTCTGTGTTTAAGTGCACACACAGTATATATGCATTCATCTGTGTATGTTTACTAAATAAAAAAAGGCTTGAAGATAAGGACAGGCCATTAATCAAGGCCCATCTATGGTAGTCATAAGCTAGTATCAACAGAGCATCCAACACAGTTTAGTTGCATTGTATGCACATGTTCATAGAATGCATGAATTTCCAGGATGGTAGCTACACATTTTCTACACTTAAAATTGTTACGGTTATGAATGTTCGGAAAGAATGTTGTTCAGGAATTACAGTCATTGACATCTGAAATGTTCAATTATGCAGTGAGTATATAGTTACAGGGAATAAAATGAGTTCCACACAACTGATTGGTTGATCTTGGTGGGGCTAGCAGTATTAGCATAATGCCACTGAAAAGAGAACTGCAATCAAAATGCCAGTTTCAACATCATGAATGACTTGAAGGAAGCATAGCCATAGCCTGGGTCTTGGGCAGAGATTAAATTTCCTCACATACACTGTTTGGCAAGTTCAGTAATCACTCTAATTAACTCACCAAATGGTGTTCATGAGTTGAAAACCAAACAATCTGCATTTATTTATATTTTGTCATAATTACGAGCAAATATTGATTGAATATATGCATACAGTGAATGCGCCGGCAGTGGAATCCCATTCTCTGAGCGTCAGTCGCTCCTGCCGCAGTTTCCCTTCAGAGACTCCCAGCATGGGATTGGGCTGCAGTGCCGTATCAGCGCTCTTCAGCGTGTCATCTCCGCAGGATTCTGACGGCGGAGCCGGGGCGCGTTTCGCGGACGCGCGGGCGGGTCTCTGGGCCGGCTGCGTGCCGGAGCGGCGGTGAAATAAATGTAATTTTGAAAATCAATATCGCAGGAATCTCAGGGGCTTTGCCGTGTAACACAATGCTGTAATTTGCTGCGTGACGAGCGATAAACTGACGCAGATTGGCGCGCTCCCCTGTTTAACAGTCATGGACTGTTTCTCTTTTACAACTCAGACACACATAAGAATTTTCACCCTGACAAAACATTACTTTAAAAAAGACACAATAAGATGTATTTGATGCAACTATTTATTTGTTTTTTTTTTTCCTTTGACTGACAGCTAAATGAGAGGCAACGTCAAGAAAACGTGTGCTTCAAGAAAAACGAACATAGGGGGTTGTGTTCAGTAGCATTACGTACTGTTCCAGAATAATGACTGACTCAACCGGTTTCCCTTCCTTTCAAAGTGCTTTTAATTGCCACAGCTGAATTTTAGAAATGACAGAAATGCCTAGAATGAGAGACCTTAGCTCAGAATGGTATCAATGTTTTTCAGGTTATTATAAAACAATGATTTCTGCTGATATTTCATGTTAGAATTTAATTTATTTTGAGCCCCCTACAGGGCCATCAACACCACTTCCAGCAACAACCTAGCTTCCCAGGAGGTCTCCGATCCAAGTATTAACCCAACAGCGCTTTGTCTTATCCAAGTCAACATACAACATGCATTTTATACTACAATAACCACTTTTTATTTTTTTTGCTGTTTTCTAAAATACAGAGATTTAAATTTTCCCGCTTCAAACATGTTGCTCTATCTACCAGCCATATTACTTCCTCTTCTCCTTATTCTGAGCTTTCATTATGTACAGTGGCTCATTGCACTGAGTAAAATGGCAAGCACATTCTATCAGTTGCTTTAAATGAAGGCCATTTATAGATGACCATTTAACTTACTTATCTGAGCAGGAATTCTGCTCAATCCTCACGATTAACCCGTGCAATGCGTACGCGAAAGCCAGCGGCAATGCGTAGTTTTAAACGATTGCCTTTCTTGACATCAAGGGGAACCTTGTCAAAAGAGCACTTTCTGGTCATGGTTGTTCGGGTAGATTAATTATCTACCTCATGATTAACACTGTACATATGAATACAACACATTAATCCAAAACTTCAAAGAAGTTGAACAGTTTAATTTGTCCCCTCTGATCTCCCCTGAGCAGCGCTGATGTACAAGCCTCAGCCCTGAATCTGCTCAGAAGTGCATTAATCATTCATGGATTTTAAATCCCTCCATAATTCTCCCTGGAGCCGGGGCTAAAATACTTGCATGGGTAATCACAATAACTTAAGACTGAGAGATGTGGAGATACGGGTGTCAGTTGTAATTCCCATTAACATTAGGTGTGAGTTCCGGATGCCGCGGCAGACATCAGTGGATCAATCATTGCCAGCACGACGACGAGCTCCTCACTCCGGTCTCAGATTCAGCCGAGTGCGAATGAATTCCGTCGCTCACTTTGTCTCCCTGGCCTACGGCAACCCTTCTGCCACCCACAGACTCGGAGCGGAATCAAACATAGGGTTACATATCTGAGAGAAATACACACCCCTGTGTTAGGGATGAAATCAAAAACGGGATGTGAAAATTCATGGCGACAGTCTTGCAGTGCAATAACGTTACTGCAACCTGGACTCGACAAACAATAAATTGAACGAAAGCAGCCTTCAGTCCGCATGCCCTTTCATAAAGAAATAAAATCGTAAAGTGGATCCAAAACAAAATTAATGTCTCCTGTTGGATATCAAGACCATCCTCTTGCATACTATGTATGGTAATACTGTACTTCTAAACAACATAAATATTTCAGCCACTATATCTGATGAACCAAAAATCTCAAACTTTTTTTGTATTATTGAACAAAAATTAACATAGACTAATATGCAATTTTCTACAAACGAGAAGAGATGGTGTCGCAACCAAACATTCCATGCAATTTATAAAAGCATTAACACAAATGTTTTTATTTCATTTTTTTAAACAAAACCAAATGTGGCACATTCTTTCTCTCTTAAAATTAATCTAGTTTATGTAATCTGTCTGACAGAACATCACAAGTGTGCAATGGGACAGATCCTCACGTTATCCATTTAATGTATCAGTGCATTCACAGCTCTGCCTAACTCAACGCCTCTGAAATGCAACCATTGGAAAACAATCTGTCTTCTGCATCATTTGCAAATCCCTCAATATATAACCAAGGCTCAGCTGAAGATAGCCCTACCTAATTACCTTCATATAAATATCATACTCATACTGTACATAACACACCATCTTTGACCTGGAAATACAAGGGAAATGACATTTTCAAGGGGTGCAGTAACCCTACTATGTGTGCTCAGAGATCAACACTATTTCATGCAATCCCATTTTATTCGGCAACCCAGCCACTTATATCAGCCATCTTATGGCTCTATTAATCCACACAGGCAAGTCAATTCAACTCAGATTGCCTTTTTTAATGAAAAACTAAGACTCCACACAACTGTTTCCCTGCATCAACTTATTGCATGCATTTTACCATAGTATACTACACACATACCGGTATAGTAATTTTACACTTTACAGCTTGAAAGATAGTTGTACCTAAATTTGTTGGAGGAATTGGTTGTAACATTAAAAATGTCAGCCATGCAAAACGAAATAAACTTCTTCATATTCATTTCAAAGCCATTTTAGAAATCATTCAGGCAGAAAATTTTTTAACCATGGTCAAAACATAGAAGCATTTTCAGGACTTATCTGCAATTCAGCCCTAAAGTGCAGCACATTGCTGTATTGTAATTAGAAATACTGTATTAGGTGTGAATTATTAATGTATGTATTTAGTTGTTAATTTACGTACCTTTACTTAACCAGGTAAATCAACAAGGAAACCTTCAATAAATGTGGTAATCTACAATTAACCTAAAATGGCCGTTACTGTTCTTTATAAAACAGTTAAATAGTTAATTTAGATACAGAATTGCACATGGTGATGAAGGTACTGGCTATGGACAATTCCAATTTATTACAAACAATTAAAGCCACTGGAATCAACCACACTCACTTCCAAGATAAAAAAACAAAATCTTTCCTTCTATATATTGGGAAGAAAAATCCTTTTGAAGATCAAACCCATATCGTGCACTGGTTCTATTTTCAAAAATCAATGTCCTTCCATGGTCAGCCTGAGCCTTGACCTAAATCCAATTGAAAATCTGGAGGAGTGCATGGAGGAGAAAATGAAAGGAGAGGACATTAATCACCGGAGCTCCAAATGACGTTCCTTCAGAACGGCCTCAGCAGCATCACTGTAGAGATGTCCACTGTTGGGGATGTCCTATGTACTCATATGCCCTCTAAAACCACATTTGTGTATGTTGCAAGACACTTGTCCATGCTGATGAAGATACTCTTTACTCAGTGCCTGGTGGTGGAGCATTTAGCAATCAGGTGTATGACCCATAATCAGCGAACCATGGCATGAACAGATAATGATGGTTCTACCGACCAGCGTATGCCATTGGCTTGTGCTAATTAACCAGCATTTTAGCAGTTTAATCAGTATTAATCAAGGTGCAGAACAAGGATGAGATGGGCCCTTTTACAATCTGATGATGATGCATATCTGTAGCACTGGTCATTAATCAGTCAAGCTACACTACAAAAAAACAAATTGTGAATATACAGCACACTACTGTTCTACTGGGTTCCAATACTCAAAAAAAGCATCAAAAAAATTATCAATGGTCAAACACTCCTTAACCATAAATTAAGGCCATTTTATCCATCTTAATTTGTGGCTTTGCTTTGTATTATAGGTAGCACATTGCACATTTTAGCTTGAAATGTCTTGGTAACAGAACACGGTAAATATATGTAATTTTGTGAGATGTTTTTAGTTTCATTTTACCTTGTTTGTTAACTAGTTGGAATTTAACCAGCAACTTGTTTTTGGCTGCATGCAAAGCAAAGAGCATTATTCACAAATGCAGTGCATATATGCAGTAAGGCATTTAGGAACGTTTCAGGGTGGTGTTTATTGATGAACTATGGCTGGCTGTATTGTTGGTTGGAATTGAAAGACTGATAAACTGAACTAATAAGATAAAACAAGATACAATATGCACGATCATACAGATGAAAAACCATCAACACAGCAGCACTAAGCATGTATATTACCCCACCAAATGGTAAAATAACATTTCAGTCAGGCCATTGATCAAGCTCAGCAATGCGTAATATAGTTTAATCCGACATAATGTGCAGAGAGCAATAGGAATCAGACAAAAACGCCACGACTGAAGATCATATTACGAGCGCGCCATTTGAACAGACCTATTTTTGCTCTCTAATTTCATTACCCTTCATGAGATGTTTATCTGTGGCAATATGAATGCTAGACATTCTGTTCACATATTCATGTGAGCAGTGGCTGCTCCGTGCTGCTCGGTGCGGGAGCCTGTCCATCCTTCATGCCTCTCCTGACGGAAAGCCGAGCCCACACACAAATCTACGGCCCATGAAGTCTCCTCATTTCCCTCACACCAGCAGGCTCCCGTTTGCTCGCCTCGCGTTGCAGACGGATGCTGAAAACTAGTAACCGTTAAGGGAAACAGCCCAGAAATGGAGCAGCCCACAACATCTCGCAGGACCTGGTCTGTGAAGCGTGGGTCTCCTTAATTACCTACTGGGTACAGCCAAAATCTCGTCTAGGACTATCTGAGCAATTGGGAAAACATATTATGATGTGACCGAATTTCGGTCTCATACAAAATCATTTTGACAAAAGACTCAAACAGTTACGGAAGTCATTTTAGTTGATATGTTTGACAGAAGGCACTGTTTTCTACAGTGGTTATTTGACATACAATACACAAAGGAATAATTAGACAGTAGACAGAATAAATTCATGGCTATATAAATTCATATGCTGTCTGGGAATAAGGAAATTAGTAAACCGTACATGTTCCTAATGCATAAAACATTTAGCTGTTGAAATAGTCATGTTATTATTCTTAAAGTTAAAATGTCCATTCTGCATCACTTTTTTGTGTAATATCTGTTATAGGATAGTTTCAAAGACTACTTTATAACTTATGTCTTGAAGAAAAAGTTTCACATTCCATTTTAAAGTATAGATTGAAACATACACCAACCATGATTTTGGTATCTTGCAAAGCTTTTGATCCCCCTTTTCAGGGATGTGAATATCTCCTATGTCTTATTTCAGCCACTAAACTCTCATTTTTCTGTCCAGGGTCATATATGAGAGAAGGTTCAAAGACATTCCAATTTAGTTGATAAAGACCCGAGAGTTCCTCTGGGGCCAGAGTAGCTTTGTTGTGAGGGTGTAGAAGATTACATAGGAACCCAAGAGACTTGTGCTCTTCTCCCTCGTTCAACTTGTTTGCTCTTTCCAATTTTACCTCCCACTCCTGTCCCAGACAGTGGGTTCAACAGGCCAAGGGATTAAAATCATAAATAGCCAAATGTGTCTATACACCATCTACCATATATTCCAAATGAAGATACATTTATATAAACGGCTAAGACGAGTTTAGTACTTTTCGTGGTAGTTGTTGCTGGTAACACATTTCTCTGGATAACAAAGAAAAAAAGAGTGAACAGCCGAACTCCTCACTGCAGGACTGTATATCGCCCCCACCTGGACCGGAGCATTATGCCACCCAAATTACATCAGTAAAAATCACAGTCTCATTGAGGTGAAGTTGAGGCTTCTCTCCACAGGCACAACTGTCCAATGAACCATACAAATGACCTATGTTACCTAAATGAAATAATTTCTGCATCTCATATGTAGAGAGTCTATCGATACCCAAGGGAATGCACATAGTGTGAAAACAATAATGAGTACCTACTCAGTTTTTATGCATTATACTGCTGACCAGTAGCTATAATACATGATTTTAGATTATTCAAAAATAGGTACATAGTGCTGCTGACAAACTCGTAACCAATATATCGGTACCAATGCTAACATTTCCTTGCAATAAGCTTAATAAACATATAGCATTTGTTTAAAATTATTCATTCTGCTGAAGCAATGTAAAATGATTAGAATACTTAATCAACCGTGAAATTGCCTAAATGGTTTCTATGAATAGAATTTTCATTAGATTTAAAAAAAAATGTGACAGTAATTCCTTCTTTTCCCCACTTTGAATAAGCAAAGACATGCAGAGAACACTGAATATTACATTTGGACTGTTTGTCTGAGCTTGACTGAGATTGTCCATTGTAGGATCAGCTTCTGACAGATGTTCATTTTCCCTGTGAACCATTTGCAGGTTTCACCACAATGGTCATGTAAGAGAAAAAAAGTCGCATATTTCAGTGAAATTTGCTGAAGTTTCAATAATCCATCTGACAATTACCTGGTAATTAATCTTCTTTCCCCCTTCCCCAGTCCCTTATTTCCTGTGTGTGTGCTTTCTTTACTCATTGCCTATCAGGATATGTGTGGTAGGCTGGAAAAGTGTGCATATGCTGAATTTTTCAGCCAGCATCTGTGAATATAGGTGTGCGCACGTAGGTGTGCACGTACACATGCACGCGTGTGTGTGGTCACCTGCTCAGCAATGCTTGCCATCCACTGGGACCTGCTCAACAACCTTTTAATTTGGAGTCTGTTGTGGCCCACTGTGGCCGCAAGGCCCCTGGGGAGCAGCCCATTCATTACCTTTAGCGTGGCAGTCACAGCGCTGAGAGGAACTTCTCTTCAATTACAGTACAACTCCATGTAGAGGCAGCAGTAAACACACTAACCAGCCCATTAATACTGCTGCTGCCAGTGTTCAGCAGCAATCCACGGGGGAACAGGCTTTCTCAATGCAGGACGGAGACATTAAGGGCTGCAGAATAAAAGCTATGTGCACCCCCCTCCCCTTAAACATGAGTGCACCCAACAGAAGAATCAACTAAAACGGGCCCCAAAAGAGCTGCGGCTGCCATATCTTCTTCACTGCAGCTTACAGAAGTAAAACCGAGAATCTAAATTTTAAAGAAACACTTTTTAAAAAAAAATGTCACTTCTTTTTCCAGGTGAACTCCTCACCAAATGCTGTGTGGGTTCCCTTATACGGAATGTGTATTTTATCGTGGTGCATTTACTATATAATACCGAATGCGTGTGAAGGAGGTTCCGAGCCACAAGCAGAACCTTTGCACTGAGCCGTGAGTAGCATGATGTACTGAGTATGCGCTCCGACACCGCAAACTGACACAGAATAAAGAGATTCCATTAAGATTGCAAGCGGCAAAGAGCTGGAATTCTTCATCAATAATGATTGCATTGTTTGGGTTTCAGCTGTTCTGGGCTGGAATGAAAAGGCTGATTGTGGATTTATGAGGAAGGCACTTCGTCATGCCCCCTTATTGATGCGTTTCTCACATTCGCGCTCAGCTCATACCTGCTGCTTCAGACTATTCTGTTTCAGGCGCGGACCCGCTCGGTTATCAGGGTCAAGGTGAGAAGACTAGACAAGGGGCTTAAAAGCAGACAAGAGACTTACAACCCGAAATGAAACGATCAAAGAACAGCTCTAATCCTCATGTGTTAAACTGCAGCCTGCAGTTAGCATACTGGATACAGAATACAAGCAATGCAGTATTAAGGATAAAAGAATAGTAAATAATTGCAACTTAAATTAGATTTTTTTTTTTTTTTCATTATCAAGCTTGGAATGTAAGGAAACATGATCATATATAGGGTTTACATTTAATTTGATTCCAAATACAAAAGGAAGATTAAATTGCATGGCCACAGTAGGCCTAACGTCTTCATATTTGGAAACAATATTTTTATTATTATTATTATTATTAAATTATGATGATAGTACATTTGAAGTTTGTTTTTGTGCCACTATGTAAAAAAGCATCCACCCATGCAATTGTTATGTGTAATGAAAAGTAATGTTACAAATAGATTCATTTAGTGCATACAAATTAATCAATGTAAAACACTGCAAAAGACCTAGGCAGTGTGTGTGTGACCATGGTTTTACGCAGGTGAGTTATTCGGTAACGGCATTGTAGTTACTGGCTTCTGCATTGTTTTTAATAAATATAACAACATAAAAATACGTGCACGATTGCGTTTGTCAAAAGCGCTTTATGCCTATCTCTAAACTGCATGTAAACTTCAAGCGGACGATTAGAGCTGTCCATGGTCCTGAATTGTGTACGTTTGCAAATCCATAATCGTTTCAAAGGCGCATAAAACCTTTTGTATATAATAATAATAATAATAATAATAATAATAATAATAATAAACTAAAATAGTTATTATTCTAAATTTGAGAAGCTTAAGATTATTAAGATACTCAATGTTTTAATATGCAAACTATTTGCTAAAGATAGTTTTTTGGATGCTTATGTCTGTATTGATCACCATTCTCAAATATTTTTACTATTTACTTATTTTCAAAAGATAATAAGGAAATTTATTTTGAGGAAATATTTCTTCTTGCCAAGTTAACAAAATGTGTTTTAAGCTGGACGAATATGTAATTTATCTATCTAAGGATTGCATCCTAATAAAATGTGATTAATATACATAGAAAACGTTTACAGTGGACACATTCACTTTAGTGGCAGTCGATGTTATTGTTATAAATAGAAAAGAAAAAGAAGAAAAAGAAAACTGATAGGACTCAATGGATACTCGAATTCAATCAGCACACTTGCAGAACCAACGTTCTTCCAAAAAGAGATAAGTGCTTGAGGCATTGACAGAAGCGAGAAATCTGCTGAAGATGTAGTATTGTTTAACTTTAACTCGAGTGCCATTCTTCAGTTGTTAAGCTGTATAAGTTACACACTCTCACGAAGAACTCGAATACCCTTAAATAGCCGTCAACGTATGAACTTAAAATTTCTAAAACTTTAAAAGTGTTCAGGCATACCAAGTAATTTCAAGTCGTGCCGCGCCATCCTTTTCCCCTCGCAAAAACACCACCGCCGCTAATTGTGATCTCCTCTGTTAAATAAACTCCGGGGTGCTCATTTATTGAAATTTTCTTCAGGCATAATTGCTACCAACGTTTGCTTTCAGAAGGCAAATCTCAATCGTATATGTTATTTAATGTCGTCAACATAATACTGTATGCTAATAGTGTAGAGTTTGATTGTAGAATCGTTGATTCAGGGACGTAAAACAAATTCAAAACACAATTCCAACAATACAAACACTCAAAACAAACCTCTAAAGTTCCAAAATGTTGGCATACCTTGTCTCAAGTTGTTTAGTGGAAGCAGATGCAATTTAAACATTTTATCTACTATATTTTAATGAAAAAAAAAATAAATGGCATGATCCCTTACTGGATGTGTAACTCAGTTCTTAAGTTTACACAAATGTGTGTGATAATAGGCCTATGATATCAGTACTGAAAACGACAGTAAATCAATCCGTGCATGAGCACTCACGTTTGACACGGACAAATAGCCGAGGCACGTTATCTAAGAAAATGCATCAAATTAAAAAAATAAAAAAATAAATAAAAAAACCTTGCTAAATGTTCAATACCCGTGCCTTACGAGATTTATATACTAGCTTCACTGAACAATTAAAAAATACATTGCATTTTCAATGTTAATGCTATTTTATGTTCTCCCTGAAACAAACGTGCAGAGGGAAGAGTTGTGTTTGTTTGCTTATTTTATCAATCCTATCAATTTTTCAATTAAAAATGTTTTGCCATTCCTAGAGTTCCGAAGGGAAATTTGCATACCACGTATTCCAAATGGAAAAATGTATGGGTTGATAAAACTTTTGAATAAATGCGTCCGAAAGAAAATATCCCGCATAGTCCAAAACAAACGTTCCTCAGAAGTAGGCAAGCTGATGTTGAGGGGGGAAAAAAACTTACAGTTTTGAAAGCACAATTTCTGTTTTTAGAATAGGTTCATAGCAAAACGCTTAATATGAGAAAGTTCTATCATATCACATTGCAAGGGAACGTGTTTAAAGACCAGCGTTTAAAAACGGAACCGTTTGCTTGTGGTAGTCCTATATTTGATTTGAACCTTGGAGAAGCCTTTGTAAAGTGGCACCAGACGTGCACCTCATTAGCTTCATTTTATCATATAGTTCATGAATGCAATGAAATAGAAATGTGTTTAAACAGCATGCAAATGTTTTTTTTTTTTTTTTTTTTAGAAAATCAACCAACATTATTTTATGTAGCCTACTAATATCATGTCAGAAGTATGCGTTGTTATTTAATTCGGAATTATATATTATCCGCAAACATACGCGCTAGTTCCTTTGACAGTCTAATAAAAAATAAATGTTTTCTTACAAGTTGCTTCATGGTCATAATCAAGCCACTACTATTGCAAAGCGATGCCTTAGTTTTTGTGATACGGTAAGGCTCACCTTAACAAACAAGTGAGGGCAAAGACTGTTCCGTGTTCAGTTAAGCATGGAAATCTATCATTTATAGTGTTAATTTTTATCATGTGGAGTAATCGAGTGCCCAAATTAAGGTAAAAACTCAAAATTTAAAGTGACACAAATACAATTAAAATGTAGGATTTACCATGTTACATAATTAGGAGAATAACATTGTCTAGCAACATAACTACGGTTAGGCCTACACCCCTCTTTTAAGCTTTTTGTCAGTACCAAACACAGCTTTTCATAGATGTGTTGTTTCCGTATAAATAGCTTACACAGAAATAACAATTACCTAAAATTTTCTCTGAAATACATGAATTCAATACAAATATCTATATTTTCTGTCTTTTCATATAGTACGTTCTGTTGTGGAAGTACAGTGTCTAAAATGTTCCCATTACAATATAAATAGACGCAGTTGATTCGTAAAGTGAAGATTTCCACCAGGGTTTTGCTGTCGAATAAGCTTCTGGATTGTGTTCTCTGATGCCATGTTTTGAGCGCCCTCCTGAGGAAGTACACTTGAATTGCAACTTACTCTGCTATGATCCTTAAAAGATGATGTGTCAAATGACTGTAAGTTGTAGGCCAAAGTTATTGTTTGTGAAGTAGATGTCCGGTACTGTATCAGTGCTTTAGATTATTTGACTTTACGTGTAAATACATTTTGACAAATGAGAACTTATTATTTTGCGCAATTAAATATTACGTAATTTTGAGCATGTAATAGAGTGACAAACATTAGTGATCATTATCTATGTTATAGCATGTCAGATGTCAGATCTGGAAGTTATGCGAATATAGCCTATGCTATCGCAAGTTCGCAACGGAACGGCAGTATACGTAGATAATGTCCAATTGGAATCTGCCATACAAACATTTTAGTTTGAAAACCCTACTGAACGTATTTTACCCAATTACTGAACGTATTTTCTCGACTAAGCTTCCTAATGACATATATTTATTCACGTCGAAGCGATGTATTTAAAAAGTTATTCAATGCGAGGAGAAAATGACAAAAAGAGCCAAACTTACCAGGTAGATAGCATGTGCTAGGAGAAAGACCGCGCACCAACACGTCGCCTGCATTCTCCTTGATCTTAAACTTCCAGTGATTTCCCTTCGCTGGCTCTTTTGTCTTCTAAGAACATAGATCCACCTGGTATCCGGTTTACATAACAGGGAAGCCCCTCACCAGCCTAATAAAAATGACATAAAACACCCCATGACCAGAAAAGAAGCTTATACTTGAAACGAACTAAGGCTACACATAAATTAATCCAAAGAGTGAAGCAATCTCATATTTCAGGGAATGCCACAAATTCAGTGGAAAATGATAGTTTGTGATGAGTCCTGATCTGTGATTGTCGCGTGGCGTTGCAGAGCTAAAGACGCAGTCCTTTCTGAAAGGGACAGTGGTTTTAGTGGGACCGATCTTTACTGGTGCCCAATGTTTTATATCGCGCGCTCTGTAATGTACTGTTTCAACACATCCTGTGATGACCACGGAAATACCCCGCGAGGGACTAAGAAAAAGAAAGAGAAGACGAGAGAGAGAGAGAGAGAGAGAGAGAGAGAGAGAGAGAGAGAGAGAGAGAGAGAGAGAGAGAGAGAAAGAGAGAGAGAGAGAGGATTAAAACAGGATGAGACTTGTTCGAGAGATCAGAGACCGAGGGAGCCTTGAAAGACGTACTGAAGCACAACAGACTAGCGTTTCATGGCGAGAAGCACGGAGCATCCGCTTACACATAAAAACGAGTCGACAGTTGCACTTGTGATTTCGGCTCCAGTCAAACTTACTCCAGTGCATAGTAGAGAGACACCCTAATGTAAACTGTTTGCCAGACAGCTCTTGGTCAGGTATCTCATGGAATAAAGTACTTAATAGCATGCATATATTTATGGAAAACAGAGTGCATTTCTTATGCTTCCCTTGCAAAACCACGTGCAGATAATTTTGCTTATTTCCCTAATTTTGCTTATTCCCCCAATTTATGGATGCTTGCTTCACATTATATCTTACATTTATTTACTTGTCTGATTGAATGGGGTATTTAACTCAGAATTCCCTTCCTTTTCAAACTTGGATCTGCAGTAAACTTGATTCTGAATATGCATCCTTTCACAAGCCAGAATCCTTGTAGCAGTAGCACTAAGCATGGGATGCTACGGTTCTCCTTGTTTTTTCACCTTTATCCCAGCAAGGCAAGAGAGAGACAGAAAATAAAAGGGAGAAGACATCTTTAATAAATCTGTACAGGTTTCATTGCTACAGCAATGCGACAGTGCAGATTGTCACTATAACTCAGATAACAGGCTGATGGGTTCCTGCACCAAATGGCTTTGGTAGCCTTCACAGAAACAGCATGTGACACTCTGCCTCCATAGAATGAATCATTGGAGTAGTGCTGTGAAGGAGCATAGCTGGCCAAACCCTTACCCACTGACTTATAAGCCACAGCTCTCTCTCTCTCTCTCTCTCTCTCTCTCTCTCCCGCTCTCCCTCTCTTTCCCAGATTTCATTTTCTGAGCCCAAGCACTCACGCACTGGCTCAAAATCGAAGCTGTAGATTCAGTCTTACTGAAATTAGTGTTGTCCTTAACTTTGAGCAATACATTAAAGCCTCTACAGGTCTTATGGTTTTATTTTACTGTTTAGATTCTCACTCACCACATAAGCTAAGTGCCTTTAGCCAAATTTAATTTACTCAATCAGAAACAGTGTGCTGAGATGGTTGGACTGTACATATTAAACTACTGTAACAGGTTGGAGGTTGAAACATTACATCACCGGCATTAGACACTCTTATCCAGAGCAGCGTATGCAACATTTCATGTAGCATTTACATTGCATCCATTTACAAACATTGAAGCAATGCTGGTTAAGTGCCTTGCTCAAGGGAACAACAGCAGTGTGCTACGTGGGAATTAAACCTGTGAACTCTGGGTTACAAGACTAGCTCCTTATCCATTATACTACACTACCACCCATGTTGTATGAAGCAAGCTGAACCAATGTGTCTGCACAGCAGATAAACACAACAATAATTCATGCCTTGAATCTCTTAATTGCAATCTCCCATGACTTTGGAGCTATGAAATTGTTCTGTGTGGCGTACAAACCATGCCAGAATATTTCTCGCAATCGTTTGAGTTTTCATCATGTGTCTTTGAACCAGCCCAGCTGGTGCAGCTGAAAGTGTGATTGAGAGGGCAGATGTTGCGGAAAGGGAGCCTGGACCCTGAAGCACACGCAGACGCCAGTCCTCCTGGCTCCTTCCCAGGCAGCTGATATCTCAAGTGGTCCATCTATGCAGAGAGGTTGAGCCGCAATGGCCAGAAGGAATGCGAGCCCCCTTCGCCGAAAGAACCTGACATTCAGAGAGATGACGCCAGTGCGTTCCACCCTGATGTTCCTGCCACTGGGTTTGAAGGCATTGACAGAGATAAATGCATCTACCCCATATGCGGTCAAAGGATGCAGCTGGCTCTGAATGTTTCCTCAAATTGCTGGCGATGGAATGGCACCAGAACACAAATTATCTTGATGACTTCCTCATCCTGCCCGCACTGTGTTATTTGAAGTTTGCTGAAGTCTAATGTAAGGTCGATCACAAAAAAAGACTACATCCTCCCCATTATTATGCATTGAATCAGGCTGTTTCCAGATGATAGAGATTTTGGGGAGAGGATTGAAAGGCGAGCTCATGACGTCCAGTCTTATTTTTAGTGAGCGAACTCAGTGGCATCAGGTCTTGGCATGTGAGACTGATCCTGAAACTTAAAGTTAAAACATGTTGAAATTACACACTCTTAACCCCATCTTAAAGATTCAGGCCTCTGGCCTCTACCTTTTGATAACCAGGTGTCTCTTGCCCTCGAGAAATCTTCTACCTGTTGACCACAATGGTCTGGAATTAAGGCCATTTCATGCTTGACATTTCTTCTCGGCATTATTTGCACTTGATCTTGGTGACTTGGAGATCTAGACAAAGCCTTGAAAAATGGCTTTCAAATAGCTTTTTAATATATCAGGTCAGTCTGTAGGACATCCTTGTTAAATGAAGGTAATCAAATTTAGAATATATGGCATGATATTATGATAATTGCAGATCCTCCACAGCGAGCAGGCATAAATCATTTTACACTGTGGAGGTACTTCAGCTTAGTTCTGCTTACTCCGTTATTCAGTAGCAGTAGGGGGCATTATGAACATAGGATTGCGTGTGGAGTTTAACCGTATCAGTGTTTCTCCTGATATCTTACCCATAGCCTGGCCTCCTGACCTTTGACATCAATATTGAACATTTTGTATGATTCTGTTGATATTTGTTTTCATTTTTATGTGAGAAAAACTATGGGTGCATAGTAGAGAGCATTCTCAACATATAATCCCTTGACAGGTGGCCTAGTCTGACACAAGCAACATATGCAGCAAGAAAAGTTCCCCTCTTTTTTGTCAAATGAGATTGCAGGTTTGTCAATACTGATTGGAAAAACTGATTGGAAAATATGAGAGAATAACTTTAGTGTGGTTTTGGTTAATAACTTTGACTATGTGCAAACTAGACTTGATGTTCATGGCTATGGATAACTGATACTCAATGAGAATTATGCCCAAACCTGTGCCTGTGTTCTGTAGTTGTTACAATTTCCTTCAATATGCACTTTTTGTATAACGTTTTTCATAAAAGTGTCTGCCAAATAAAATGTAATGTAATAAATGTAGCATCTCAAGCATTTTCAAGTTTTTTCAGTAAATCATTTCTTCCTTTCTTCAAAGCCAAGAACAGGCCATTTAGATATATCAAATTTTCTGTTCATAGACTATCACTCTGACTGACAGACGAATACCACAGTTAATGGCATGACCTGGACTTCATATCATGGTGGCAGACTAAAGTCTGTATAACATTAAGAATATAATGCAGAGGGAAAATGCATGATTTGTATATCTTGAGTATCTCTTAGAAATTTGAGCATAAACACTGAGGCCATTCTCTCCAATTCTTATCAGGTGTTGTTTAGATCTGCCCTTTATATCTGATTAAGGCCATGTTTCAATCTAATCATCATACACTTCATCTGAAACATATATCTTATAACTTAGCAACTAATTTTGGATCTCTGAAAAGAATGTGTTCTTCCTTTCAGCTTCTATAGAGCATGATGTTTCTTTTTTAAATATAAGACTAAATAAATAAATAAGTAACGTTTTGTTAAATGCATTCCTCAAAGTTAGTTTCTCAAGGCAGAAATTGGTTAAATGCAATATAGACCTACATTATTCAAAAGGTTTGTTTTTAAGTGTAAGGTTAAAATGACCTCAGGATCCTCTGGATAATGATTTATTTCAGTTAGAGATGCAGTTAACTAGAATTGTACTCATGATTTTGAAGGATCCTTTGTATTCCTGTATACAGGTTCACCTTAGACTTTTTTGAATGTAGGACCAGTTAGACTATGCCGCAGAAATCACATGACTCAGATGAGAACATGTTGATATAGTGCTGGCCTACAGGGACATCCAGTGGTTGGAATAAATAGTGCAATGAGCAACTAATGGTCCTGTCTCCTTGCATAAAACATCCAGCTGCTTTATGGTTATCATTTTGCAAACTGTTTGCCACAACTGAGTTAAATAAGCCCTGTTATTACAACTGTTCAAACATTGTCAAGAATGTGAAGTCAGAAATGGGTTTTGGATACAGTTCACCTACACTTTATAACTGAGATGAAAATGTATTCCAATGTGTGTGTGCGTGTATTGGTGCACGTGTGCATCCATTCGATGGAATGGGTTGCAGGCAACGTTACACAGTAAAATGCCCTGTGTCAATTTAACACTGAGTCCTTATGGTTCTACTCTAGATCACAGCATGACCGTATGTACTCTCTAAGTGCTGATTTAACACTGGACATTTTACTGTGTACACAAATAGGGAAGTATCATCTAGCTAGATAAAAGTACTGGGATACTTGCTTTGAACACATTGTTTTGAGGCTTCAAGTTAATTAACTCTAAGTAAGCATTAGAAACACTACCTGACTTGTCATCAGTATGGACCCCCCCCCCCCCCCCCCCCAACCAAATCCATTTAAATGGAGTAGCAGTGACTCTATTAACAAAACACTGGCTAAAACCATTTGCAATTGTGCAATGACTCCTGATCCATTCAGGACAGATATCACGCTGATAGGCCACTGCCACAAACAATTCTAATTCTGGAATCATCCGGTGCTGACATTTCAGTTACATTTAAGAATGTATTAGATGATCTTAACCAGAGAGACTTACAGTACATAATTGCATATGTACAGGTTTAAGCAATGAAGAGTGCTGATGCACTCATCAGGGTCACGGCCAATAGCAGTGGTCAATACATAATCTTACAATTAAGAGCTAGATACCATAGCCGAGAATGTAATATTTGGAAATGGGTTAGAGCAGGGGTCCTCAAAATTTTCATGTCCAAGGACCCATCCCTGGATATGTGGTGAAACCAGGGACCACTATTAGATTTTAAGTTGTTATATGATTTTTCTTCTTTTTAAAAAAAAAAATTGCTTTGAGTTTATTTACTGTCGCAAACACCTCATAATGATGGTATTAGCTGATATAAAGCTAACTTCAGGGAGTAAACATACCTCAGCGAGATATGTAAGTGCAATCCCTATGGTACTCCTCAGAAAAAATTCTCTTCATTTCTCCCATTTGCATTTACCTTGTGCTGTTACCTTAGTGTTGCAATATTTTCAATGAAAGAAAATATTCTATTCAGGACTGCACTAACATTTCTGTCTGGAAACTTTTGTCTGAGATTCCATTCTGATTGATCATTCAACTCAAGATATCATGAAGCCAGGGTCTAATGTGTGAGGTAATATACCAGTACAAAGGAGATCAGTAGCTGTGTGTCTACAAGCAATTGGTAGGAGAAGCTATGTGAAGATATTATTTAGCCAATAGATTTACTGTTCAAAGAAAACGGGGGGGTCCAAGAACAAATCCCTGAGGGACTGTGATAAGGCAGTGTGACTTTGAGATAGAGCCCTTCCAGGTTACCTGATAGAATCAGTCAGAAACATATGAGGATAACCACTTGCGTGCCTGAGATACCCATTTTAAGTCAGGGTTGCCAGAAGGATCTAATGGTCAACTGCATGTAATGCAGCAGAGGGATCAGGTTGGATCAAGAGAGATGACATGGGTGCTGATTTTGCACATCAGAGTGCATCTGTCAGAGCAAGGAGCGCTCTTTTTTTTGTTGAGTAGTTGGTTTTGAAACCAGGCTGACTGGGGTGAAGAAGGTTTTTCTGGGTTAGGCAATTTGCAAGAAGTGAAAGGATAGAACTATGGTTATATGGTTTACAGAGGAAAGGGAGGAGATAAATCTATCTATAGCTTTGGACTGCAGATGTTTTAAAGGTTGGTTTTTTTGAGTAAAGGTATTACTCTTGCCTGCTTGAATTAACTGGGGACGCAACCAGACTGACCTGAATCACCTGCAGCCACCTCAAAAGAACACCAAGCCTGTAGACATAAAAGCAATCAATTGTTACATTCTGTGTTGTTGTATTTGTAAATTAGTTTTTCTTGTGTGTTTATTGGCACCGTAGGTATATTTTATCTGGCCTTTGAACAAACTTTTTAATCATTTGCATCAGGACTGCTCCAGTTAAAGGTATGTGCTAGAATAGTAAAACCAGTCAGTTAATTTATTGCAATGAATCATTGGTGACTCCAGTTACCTTCCACAGTCCAAAGACATGCAGGTTAGACAGAGTCTACATTGTCCTTGGGGTATCAATGTGTCAGCAAATGGTGTATGGGCCCTGTGATGGATTGGTGACCTGTCCAGGGTGTATGTCCTGCCTTTCACTCAATGTCTGTTGTGATGGGCTCCAACACCCTCCGCCCCCCCAGCCCCCCTCCACCCACCCCCCCAACCCCCACAACCCTGACCAGGAGTATGCTATTTACAAAATGAATGTATGGATGGATAATCATAGGTGACCATTAAACAAGACTTTCAGGAGCAAAGTTGTAAATAGCCTAGTTCTACTGTCAATATTGCATATTCAGTTTGAGATTTTGATAGAATGATTTCAATGTTATTTTTTTTTAAATGTAAAAATAAACAGGACAGGATCCTTTTCTTCATTTATTATCAGCAATTCATCAGATACATATAAACAACCTGTACAAAAAATGACAGAGCCTTGTTTCTGTACCTCTTTTTTCCACACATAATCTGCATTACCTGAACAAAGATCAGTAACATCACGCACACGCACACGCACCTGGAGAGGTTTGTACTAAATGCTTCAGTGCCATACAAAAGAAATATATATCATATGTAATTCAAAAAATAAAAATACAGTTTGCAGTTATTTACAACTCAAAAATAACCCAAAAAAAAAAAAGTTAACATTCCTTACACCAGCTGACCTCAAAACTAACTCCAAAGGCTGGTGAAGATGAGCTCTTTTTAAACAGCAGCTTGAATTTAGGGAAAGAAAACAAGGGTGGTGGGGGATTGGGTGTTGGCAGATACATCTGTTAAAGAATACATGTAAAACACTTTAGGTGAATCGTCTGCCCCTAACTTTGATCAGTATGCACAGCAACCTCTGCACACAATCTGCCGTTCCCTTGCATTGATTGCTTTGTCCAATTGGGAAGGACAGCCTAATAGTGCATATCTAAAACAGGATTTGTTCCCCAGACCTGCAGCCACACATTGGCATACTGTGTGCGGTGGGTGTGGGCATTGGAGTGGGAGGGTTTATCCTTTATCAGGGATGGAGGGTGTGAGTGCGTGTGATGTTATGGCATAGGGGTTAACTGGATTAACAGGACATAACACCTCTTCTCCGCATCATCTCATTAACAACCACTCTTAATGGGTCAGTCTCCACACTTCCTAACCCAAAAGAGAATCTGAGTTAACATGGGCACATTTCATTGTCTGCTATAATTGAATAGTATTTTATAGTAACATTAAAATGAAATATTAAATGAAAAATATGAATATTCAAAAATGTATCAATTTGTGAATTATAAATACTAGTGTATGGACTAGTGTTTCGGTTCTGGTGGAATTGTACTCCAATCTAGATTGATTTGAGAATCATTTTTGAGAATTATTCTATTAACAAAACTGAGGAGTTTACAGCACACTTCTGAAAAATAACCTCTGACACTTGTTAATTAGGCAAGCTGCTGAACTAAGGCCTATGACAGTGCTCCCAAAAGGGAATGGCCTCAAAAGAATAAGCAGTTGTTGTTTTCTGGCATTGCCACCATTTTCAATCAGTCAGGAGCTTTCATAACATAATGTGACATGTGAGCAACAAAGCATAGTGCCTTCTTACATTCACACTATTATTTAAAGCCAAACTGCTACTATGAAATGAATGGGTGATAGATTAGCGAATCAAAGAATGAGATGCATATTTGTATTGTATGTGTTCTGCGATTTCCCATTAGACTGCACCCGATAATCTGCTAGACAACCAATTACCTTTTGTATATTATTATGAGAATACATTAGTTTATACACAGGAAAGTGGCAACAAATGTATTAAACTGTGGCAGTGTGGTATAGTGGTAAAGGAACTAGGTAGCTTGTCTGAATCCCACATGGAGTAGTATGGATGTACACTTTGAACAAGGTACTTAAGTTTCAGAAAACTTCCCAGCTGTATAAACACATACTATATCAGCACCACAAGCTACCTTCGATAAGGGCATCAGCTGAACAAATAAATACTTTTTTTTTTTAAACAATCATCGCAGGGAGTTTTGAGTTGAAGAGCAATTATGACATTTTTCCAGTAAGGACAATAAGGCAGATTATATATTGGTTGTTGTGTGAAGCCATGTCACTCCACATAGTGCTGTTCGTAGATTGTTTGTTGAAGGTTTGTCACATGATTTGGATGTACTTTATCAAAATATTTTTTTTTAAATATGGAAGAACAACGGGCTACTCATTTGTCTGTGTTATTGTCATCAGTGGAGGAAAAAAAACAAATACTGTATAAAACAAGAAATTGTAAACAGCCTTCAAAATCACAGTATAAGAAACAAGTCAGTCGGGCAGAAAACAAGACACTCATCAGACTTCAACTTTACAGACCACAAAAAGTTACTGGCGTTTAAAAAATGGTGTTGTGACAAGAACTTTTTTCAGATATATACATATTTACACTGAATCCCATCCTGTCACACAATGTAATTTATCACAATTCATTTCCAGTCACTGTCAATAAATATTGATGCGTTCCATGAAAAAGTCTACTTTTTATACACGTCTAGCATGACTGTACATCATCCTGTTTTGAGAGAGGCAGTTTTCTATGGCAATACTAGATATAAGTGCATATCATGCTGCACTAATATAGTGCAAAGATTGTGCCTGAAATGAAAAACAGGGAGGCAGGCAAACGTTTCAGTAAAGATTGACAGCGTTCAAGATTTGTACATTTTTCATCTTCCAAAGAATGGATACCGCAGGGACAATGAATAGAAGAAAAGAACTGGGTCTTGGAGTGTTCTGTTTTTAATATTCTTCAATTGTTAATTTTTTTAATGCACGTCAAGTCCAGTGGCTGGAGTTTGATTGCCATAAGGCCCTTCTCATCTCCTGGGTGACTTTTGGCAATGTGTACCCCTATCCTAGCCCAGCGAGCATTCAACCCTCTGCGGCCTTTCACTGTGGAGAAACACCAGCAGAAAACGAAGGACCTCCTGAAAAGTAAATAAATATGTTTGTTTGACTCCCTGCAGCAGCCTTCACTTTGAAAGCAGTTCACATTACAGCAAAATAAAGAAGAGGAAAGTAAAGGCAGATTCCCTTTAGTCTGAAAAGTTTGTAAAGGCTCTCGTGCAACAGAATATTAAAGGAATAATGAAAGGAAAAAAATAAACAGGCTCCCGGTAAGCATGGGCTTGCTATACTCCAGCTTGGCTTTTTTGTGAAGCATTTTCCTTATCCCACTTTGCTTTTGAGGTGTTGTGTTCCATTAGAATGAAAGTCGGCCATCTTTTCCCGGTTCCAGATAACACCGCAGCAGGCGATGCTAATAGGATGAAGATAAGATACTCCAGTGACAGGTGAACTGGGTGTCCATGGCCCCAGCCCCTCCCTGTGGTTTACATGTCAGCATCGCCATCATAGGCCAGGGTAAGAGGCTTCAGTCGGTTGTTTTGTCTCCTCTGTGGTTTCTTTGGCTTTTTGCTGAGATGGGGGAAAAAATGGAACATAGAGTAATTGACAAGGTGATTAACAGGCTGTGACTAGCCAAGTGGAGCTCATTAAACATGAATGCCTGCCCTTATCAGAGAAAACCATGGTATTAGCACCTATTGGTCCAACGTGACAATTATGTGTTTGCCTACAGCAGTTTTGCCAGATTTTCAACAAGGCAAAAAGAAAATAAGATGTCACTAGATTTTCTGCTAAAATCACATTCAGTGGGCAGAAGGTAATCCAGTAGGGAATTGGTTTACGCCACACACTTTGATTTACTTTTATTTATCTACTTTTATTTTATCACATGCTGAAATAAAAACATCCAGCTATCTTTAGGATGCTGCAATTATCATAACCAGCTAGCAAATCACTGTGCTCTGTCTGAAACTTATCCATCATTTTGAGCTGTTGTAACTGTCATTGGGGTGCAGAATGTGAAACAGCTTAGACATACTACAAACTGTACACAACTACAAACTGTCACAAATAACCTAAACAGTAAAAAAAGAAAAAGAAAAATAAATAAACACAATACAGTTCTCCCTCAGATCTGAGCAGGTATTGCCACTGAAAAAGCCACGCTGTAATTAATTGCTTTGTTGAGTTCCTTGGTCTGAGTATATCAGATTTTAATGCAATACCTCACCGTCTGCCATATTGTCAGAAATACACCCGTTTCACCGCACACGGGTTTACCCATTAGCCACGCATAACGTCTTTCAGAATCCAGTGACTGACTTGTTAAATTCAGAACTCACACACAGAGGATTGTATTAGACTATATCCATGATTGGACAGGCCCATTATTGCAGGGCTCCACTGAAGCTGGACAGCGGAGCACATGTCAGCCTTGAAACAAGCGATGCTCCAGCAATAGAGATAAGCGAGGCTGGGAGGAGGAGGACGAAGCCGGGCCTGTCACTGCTCGCGCCTCCATGATTTAGCAGACTGTTCAGAAGTTAAAGTGCTATCTGCTTCTCAGTGGAGCTTTTCCCTTCACTTTGATCCTTTCGGCTGATACGATGGAGCGAGCGCACTAGATGGATGGCTTTTGTTTGCCTTTGGAAGAGTCCCTGTGCACGCAACCCATGGCTTCAGACAGGTGATGATTATTATCATTCAAGAAGGGAAAGTGTGAAACATCATCACCTACTGCACAGGCCTGTTTTCTGACTGTGTTTGTGCTTACCGGTCCTGACCTATGGAGGGCTGGGTACTTATTGGAATGTGATAAAATTGCAGAAAACAGGAACGTGGACTTATTCACAGAGTATTCACCGCTTTCAGAGTTGAAGGAACAGGCATAGTCTTATCCTCAGGGAAACCGTGAGGCCTATAGTCAAGGTAGGCTGCTGAATTATAGTTTAGACAAAACTCAACACTAGATCCAACTTCATTTGTAATTCACATATGAATACAACCTGTACTAGTTAACAACCAATGTAAATAGAAATAAAAGTTAAAAGTCCATTTTAAATCACAATAGATTTGTGTTTGAACTCAAAATAATTATGCAATGAAGCAATTTTATACTGTATGTAATATACAACAAAACAGAAGAAAGCATAATTCATATGGCTGTGGAAATATGGGATATTGGGTTGTCTTACAGGTGAATGGTCAATCTTGGCCATCGGAGGGCAGTGTGAACCAACACAGAATGATTCTGCTCTGGGCAAAGTTGTATATGCTGTGGATTTCTTGTTGTCTGAATAAACCGAATAATTTACCAGGTATTTTAATGACCAATGAAAGATACCAGAATGGCTTGCTTGAATTGGTGATGCAGTGTGAATATGCCTGTGAATAAACACCATTGCACCAAGCCACATCCCCAAAAAAAAAAATATATCTATAACTCTATGAAGGTGCCCTGCTGCCTATGACATGCTAGTTGTCCAACAAGGTCACATGACTGCAAATGGCGAGGGAGGATGGGCCAGCCGCTAAGGGTGAAGCATCCTGTGTACCTGAGCCAGTGGCTCCTCAGTAAAGCAGGACAGGGGACACTGGGGGTGGGAGTCATGAGCTCAACAGGCACAGGCACGCCTCTAAGTGATGGGCTGTTGGGCTGCTGACACTTGGGGCACGTAAAAGTCAACTCATGCGTGTTTTGTCCCATCACGACCACCGTTCCATTAGAGAGGTCAGGGGTCAGAGAAAAGACATTTAGCACAGTAGCTGCTGTTAGCAGCAAATGAAATACAGAAAAAAAATAATAATAAAATAAAATAATAAAAATTATGAGGGGCAAGAAATAAATTAATTTATTGTATAAAACACAATAGTTATGGATATAATGTGGTCATGAAGGTAACATCTTAAAATGTACTCACCAAGCAAGGTAGATCATGGAGACTATGAAAATGATGAGCACAAAAGCCCCTGCAGCCACCCCGTACACCCATGTCTTCAGTTTACCATCTGTGAAGACAGAGCGAGAGTTAGCATTTCCTGCCGGTTTGTCAGCCAACTTCCTGTGGTCTTTCAACAGGCTGTCAAATTTGCAGATACAGATAGAACATTATTTTTTTAAATGTTAATAGCAACATCTTCTACTTGTCTTTACATACTTTTATATAAATCAGTGCGAAATATAATGTTTCCAAATAACAGTAGACAGAATCATTAATAACCAATAAAATTTGCTAATGCAAATTTATTGTCCTTACATTTATTCAAGAAAGTGGCTACACAAAAATCACCTGACAGAAACCCTTACATACATAATTTAAGTTATATTATATTTAGTTTTTTTTTGTAGTTGTTGCATGGAGCATAACTATAACGTGATTTAAAATGTGGTAAAGTGTGCAAGGCCCTCTGATTCTCTGTTATTCCCCACTTTATACAGCAGAGGGTGATATAAAACAAGCTATGCAGTGAGGATGAAGAAACCTCTCTGTAATGAATAATAAATGTTGTTCACAGGCATCCGTTTGGAGCAGGTCATCTTCATGGCCACTCATGCATAGTATACATTTTACAGATGCACCAGCCTCACTATCCATACCTAAAAACAGCCATAACAGGTAAGTAACGGGGAAGGGTCTTATCTTGACATGCTTGTAAGCCAGTGGGCTGTGCAAAAACCCTTAATCTAACCATGTGCAAACACACATCATAAACAGTATACTGCAGATATGTTTCTAAAGAAAGCTCAGGTACAGACAGCCTACCCGGTCCAAAAGGCTGCAGAAACCAGGTCCGCCCTGACCGGCCGGGCTGACTTGTGGTTGGCTGAGTCGGGTTAATGGCTCGGCTCGTCTTGACGTCAGCCTTTTTGTCGCCAGCGGTGGGGATCTCCAGCACGGGTATCAGCGTGCACTGGTCCAGCACCCCATCTGATGTCATCACCTCCGTGAAGCCCTCCTCACACACACACACGCCGGCCTTAGGGGGCAGAATCACACAGATCAACACGCGTGCGCTGCTGTTCCGCTCCTTTCTGCTCCCAGCTGGAACTCAGGGGCTAATTACTTAATTGGATTAAAATGATTGGATGGGAGCTTGGACCTATCCCGGATCTCAATCAGACATTGGCTGGATGACGTCTCTATAGACCTCAGGACAATGGATGCCCAGGAGCAGGTGTGAACATCACAGTCTTACTGTATGGCAGATGGATACAATGGCTTAGGTGCTGAAGAGCTAAACGTTATTTTTTTCTGTGGTACAAATTATATCTGAAAACAGTAGAATTTCTTTGCATATTATACTTAAAAGACTTCCACACCACCACCAGTTTATTTTTGCTACAGCTGAACCACAATGATGGTTTCCATTATTAGCAGAATTCACCTCATGGGGAAATTAATGCATCCCTTGGATACAATCCTACATAGCAACATCAAGTATTAGCACGGTTACACCAACGCAGTCACAGCTCAGAACAATGCACACAATACACTGGAAGCAGGTGTTTCATTGGCAAGTGGCATTTAAAAGAGAATATAACTGTCAGAAATAAAACAGCAGGTATTTTTAAAAGGATGACAACTTGCTAGGTGTTTGAATTGAGCAAGATTAGCTGCTAGCAGAACAACAAGTTTAAATGTGTGATGTATTTATTGTTGTTTATTTTATTTTTTAAGGGGGATGTATGTGAATAACTGACTATCATTTTATTTACATGTACATGGCATCACTTAAAATGAATGCCAAAGAGGGTATAACTTTCACATGTGCCTGGGGATTTGTCATTACACATCTCTCTCTCTCTCTCTCTCTCTCTCTCTCTCTTTCTCTCTCACCCTCTTTCTCTTTCTCTCTCTTTCACACACGCACACACATGCACACACACACAACTGTGCGGCAGGGTCAGAAACAGCACAGCTGGCAGATGGCAGAGGGAGAGTCTGATCTCCTCCGAGTTGAATTGAGGAAGACATGTAGCACTATTTCAGCAGTTTTACCCCCTGGCTTTCGTGTGGGTCTCGAGTCTGGGCCCGAGCAGGACGGTTGGTGCCGATGCATCTTGACAGAAGTGCATGCGTTTGAATGTGAAGAGACTGGCGTGGGGTACATTCTGACCAGGTGCTCTCAGGTTAAGGCTCTTACAGGGCTCACTGTTTGTATTGCCTTTGAACAGGATTATAATAAAGTCCTGAAATTGGAATCCCTAAAGGCCTTAAAAAACCTAAAAAGCCATTTGGACTTATATTGTTTCTTTTTCCCTAGCATATTTATGTCTCCTTCTTTCTCTTTATATTTTCCACTCTTATATGTCCCTGTCCACTGAGTTTATTACCTATTTTACATCCTTCCTGCTCTTCCAGTGTCAGCCTCTGTGCCTGTGGGTGGGTAGATCTCTTATGAGAGGAACCTTTTTGCCAGTTCATGCGTTTCAATTTCGAATAAGCCCTGACACAGGGAGCCATTAAAAATCATTCCCACAGAACAACACGCAGCATCTGCAACACTCTCACACATCACACTGCGTCTGACCTCAGAGCAGTAGGACTGTGGTTTCTCGCACGGTGGGTCACATGACCTGTCTGACATCGGCTGGTTGGTGAGAGGGCAGCCACCTGTGAAACAGGAGGTTTGCAGTGAGTCACCCCTTAGTGCTTTATTAGTGCTGTCTGACACAGTTGGACACAGAGGCAGGTATGTGCAGAGGCAAATCGGTATGCTAAATTGTCCACACACATCTTGTTGCAAATTTATACAACAAAACCAAGGAACAAGGAACAGTGTTTATGTCTAAACAACTGGTGACTGTACTGAAGTAATGGAACTCATGCTGCCATTAAATAAAATACAATGAGATTCATTATTTTGTGCCAGGAAATAAAAAGAAAATGTACTTAATATTAAGTACTTATTTTTAATAATACGGTGTAATAATAAGGTGTAAAACTCAGCAAGACATTGCTTAAATAATTTCAGAGAAAGTAAAAAAAAAAAAAAAATGCAAACGACAGTATCCTAGCAACAGAAACAGTACTGAAATGACAAAAAAATAGCTTGAAAGAACCATCCAATTACTTCTTAACTACTGATTGAAATATGGACTGAAGAAGAAATGAAAGATTTCATGGACAATCTATCTGTTAAAAAAATCAATACACATCAGTTGAGACAGATAGAAATACAGACTAAATTATGCGGTGACTTTCATTTCACTACACTGCTGTATTATTATAGAAACTGTTACATACAGTTCAGTTTTCATGAATAAAATATCAAAGAGCCCTCAACACCAGCTATCATTGCAGAAATACATGTAAAAAAATGACTGGAAGAAATTCCTTTTAAATTGGAAATCTAATTTAGATCCCAAAGGGAGTTGTAACTCAGTTCAAAAAGGCAAAGTTTATCACACAAGTTACATTACATTACAGGCATTTAGCAGACGCTCTTATCCAGAGCGACTTACACAACTTTTACATAGCATTTTACATTGTATCTATTTATACAGCTGGATATATACTGAAGCAATTTCGGTTAAGTACCTTTGCTCAAGGGTACAACGGCAGTGTCCTACCCGGGAATCGAACCGGCGACCTTTCGGTTACAAGCCCACTTCCTTACCCACTGTGCTACACTCCGTTCAAGTTCTGCCGACTAAACGTATGGTGGGAACATGGGGAAATGCTTAGACTGCTAGACTAGGATACTACAGGTAGAAAATCCAGGTAGGCCGCAACATATGTAATCTGAATTGCCTGATAAAATATTGTAATGTAATAAATTAGTAAAACTACTGCCTGGCACCTTGAATAAGAAGGTCTGCTCATGCATAATATACAGAATTTGACTGAACAGCATGGAAGCATGGAAAAAAGTTGCATACAAAAAAAAACATAGTGGGTAAAAAAAGCAGAAGACCGACATGCAGCAACACACAACACACCACAAGGATGGCATGCAGCTGACAGTCCACAATCATTACCTGAGGTAAAGTAACTTGGGTGACAATGTCATCCAACCCAGAGATTCTTTATTTGACAACGTAAAATGCATCTTTTCTGCTGAAAATAGTTGCCTGGTTTCAACTGACCAACACTAGCTGTATCTGTGATATTGTGATGCAAACCAGTCTGGTGGATTGTTTTTTAAATTATGTCTCATGTACATCTCAACTGCTTCTGACTACAAAGCATCATCATAATGAGTCTCTGTTTCCTGATACAATTTCCACCCCTCCCATTTGTTATTTGTTAACAACTACATTAGTCAGAGATCACTTGCAATATTGCATAGTTGCGCATATCATGTTGCTTGGGCTTTTCATATGACTGTTTTGGAAAGTCCACAAAAGGACTGCAGCAAATTATTGCACACATGGAACATGTGGCTTGGGGATCAAATGTTTGTTTATTTCTAGTGTCAACAGTTAATTACATTTGAGAAAGACTGCTGTATCTCATCAAGAATAAACACTGAAAAAGCCTATTTTAATAAGGACTCTGTGTAAGCTCAATATGTTGTGGGGTTTCATAATGTTTGCATGGTACCAAAATGTTTGCATAAATACTAAATAATTAAATATATTTGAAAGTCGTGGTGCCAACAATTCACAAGTACAAAAAAAGGGCAAATCAATAAACTCGTTCGAAACTGCATTTATTACAGAGCTCATTTTCTATATCACATTTTTGTTACATTATGCTACAGCCATTACTTATCAGAAGGCATATTTCATATAAACTAAGCAATCTTAATGTCACTTTACTAGCCTGGGCTCCAAGCCAGCCTGCTATCACTTCTGGGGCTGACCAACATACTGCAGTTCAGAACAGCTCAGAAGCTGTGAAATTGCATCTAGCTTGCCTCAGGTATATCTGATATCTAGTTAAAGTGATAGCTCACAATCTGCAGTTTTTTTCTAACTTTACTTCAGTTTTAGTGCATGTTTTAATTGGTCCAGTGTTTTGTATGTGATGAAGGATAATTTAGGTATTCACACATTTCTCACAATCTGCTAAATTTACACTACCCGTCATGGTACATTTGTAGATTTGTGGTTTACGGCCAAAAAAAAAACAAAAAACACACACACACACACACACACACACACACACACTTCATTTAGCAGATCATAAGGTGAATAAAATAAAACGTACCATAAATTTCCTGAGAAAATTATAGGTGTTCTCATGTCTTGAAAGTACTCACAGAAATATGAGGCACTAGTAGCAAGTGAAGTAACCAGCCAATAGGTCAAAAACTTGCTTGCTACTTTGACAGTTAAAGAAAAGCCTACCAAACAATTAAACAAGCTAATAGCTAAAGAGTATCTTTTAGGTGGGTCAGTCAAAACATAACATCAGAAATATTTTAAATTCACATTGAATTTAAATTGGAAAGTAGGTCCGCTTGGTCAATTTGTGAATACTAAGAATCTGACTGACAATTCTTGCTTTAATTTTGTAAGGTGCACATTGTCATGTTTTTTAAAATTTTTTTAAATTTTTTAAGTTGCTCACCTCCTCTCATAAATAACCTATTTGAAAATTAATAAATAAATAAAAGTTGTGGTCACATTATAAAGCAAGTTTCAGTAAAACATTACAATAAGATTGGCATCAAATATAGTAGTTGTTAATAATTACTAATTACTGAAAATTTAATCTGTACAGTTTTGTTAATGTATTTGTACATCATCGATTAATGTTAGTTCATACATTTGTTAATGGTTAACTAATAAATGTATACGTTTATCCTAAACTAAGTTAATGTATTTGTTAACTACAAACTAGATTTCATGCTTAATTAATGTATTTGTTCATCATTAATTTATGTTTATGTTAACAACTAAATTAGTTAATGCCAATTCATGTGACCTTATTGAAAACTGTAACCCACGTTTCATTATAATTTCTTACTAATGTAAATGTAGTGTCAAGTGCCGACAAAGTCACAGGCACAAGCTCAGGAAAAAGTACACATCCACATGATAACGATCATGAACAACATAAGATGTGTTACACAGCACTGCCAGTAAATACATGAAGCCTAATTATTTGAATAAACTGCAGGGAAAAAACATGTATGAACTTAAAGAAATGAAAAATGTCACCTGTGACGTTTAATCCATCGGAGCGCTGGCACCAGACCAGGCGAGAGGACCCTCTCCACGCACTGTTCATCCACTCGTACTCGAAACACTCCCCATCTATGCGGGGCAGAGAGCACAGCTTGCCTAAGTGATGCACACCAGCTGTGTCTGCAGTCAACATGGCTGCACATACGCTTCCCACTGTGTTGTCACAATCTATTACATAAATGCCACTTTGCAAGATTCTTCCTAGAGCATCTATATTCCAGTCGGTTTGCACAGTCAGTAAATGACTTGATTTTATTCAGTTTATTGATTCATTTTTCCTCTGGTTGTTCCAAAATTAGAGCTACGGATCAATATATTAAGTTCCGTTACCTTGAAGCAACAGGCTTAATGTTACCATAAGGCAAAATCCCAGAAGAGATTTCATTCCTTTTATTATTATCTGGCCCACTCCCAGAAATGTATCTGTGCTTCCGAAAAAGACGTCCGCCAGCTCTTTTACCTGCAGCTAAAGGGCTCGCTCCTGTAGCGATGGTGCGCTGAGAAAGTGACGTGTAGCCATGTTGAAAGTGCAGTGCAGCCATGACTCAATTTGATGTTCACATGGTGCCTGAATACAGCCCCCTTCAGGACTGCGTGATACTGAGAAACCAGGTCACCCTGGAAACTGCATTAGCATCAAGTATTTGCCAGAGAAACTGACTTCTGGCCAGCAGCTATTTGGTTTGAATCCAAAGTGGGACACTGTGGTTATACTCTTAAAAGGCACCCAGGGTACTTCTGAGAAAGTGAATCTCAGAAAAAAAGTATCTGTTTGATATCAAGCACTGATATATCTGCTTTAAAAGGTCAACTGTTTTGTGCTTGGTACTGAACAATGGATTTCCTGTATGTTTTCTGTATATGCTATCGGATATTTACTGAAACAATTCAGCCTAATTAGTTTGTTCAAGGTTGCAATCGCAGTGCCCCACTTAGAAATTGAACCTGCATCTCTGTGCTTTCAAGCTCAGCTCCTTGACAACACAAACTCACTGTAGCTGTAACTGTAACCATTTATCCTGAGATTCCCTGGACGTGAGGGCGTTTACCATTGCTTTGAATGAGCTACACTGCTGTTTGAATGTATAACATGCAGGACAGCATGCTTCACTCGCAGGAGACGGTGGGGCTTACCAGTGCAGGGCCGAGACTCCCACTCCTGCTCTGGACACTGCTGCAGGTTCTCTGGCTCCTGAACAACGACGGCCCGGGACCGGACCTGGACAGAACCGAGTCCCAGATCTACCCCTTTCACACAGCTGGTCTGGCACGGGCTCCACGCTGTCCAGTCATTCAGGTAGCAGTCACCTGTGAAACAGCATTTCTGGATCAATACTACTAACCACCAGGAAGTGTGTTGTTCATCCTTTATATAAGTAGACACAATAATCCTTTAAGCAAAACAATAAATAATAATAGCATAAATGAAAAAGTACTGCTATTTCTTATCACATACACAAGGATTAAATAATTAAATTAAATACATTGTGGTTGCAATTACTGAAGTGTACACTTAAACTCAGACATAATCTTCAATCAACTTTCTCTCATATTTGAAAATAAGCATTACTTTAAGGTTCTTCAGATGGAATACAAAGCCACAGAACCTGATGTGTCCTGTTAGCCTCAAATTTCAATGACACAAGGATATTAGAATATTAACTGGATTTATGCATGTGTAACAGTTTAAAACTGAATGCCAACTCTTCACCATTCCAGGCCCTCAGGCCTAGGATGGGCAATCCCTGAACAACTTCCTGCATGTAACCCAGTCTTACCACATAATTAGGTTACCAGCATAAGTTGCAATCATATAAAACTGGACAACCAGAAGAGTACATAGATGCCATTAGGGCAGAGCACGCCACAAAACCACAAAGTAAATTATGTACTAAAGCCACTCAGAAGCCCTGTTGTGATAGTCCAGATGATGCTAATGAAATAGTTTTGAGATGGGTGTTCTTCATCTATTATTAAGCAGCTAATGTGTTTTCTTAGTGCACATATTGAAAAAGCTTATGGGAGCTTTTTATATCTCACAAGCTCGGTTTACTGGTCTAGCTTTGGTTCGCATTATCCTGTGTGCCCCAGAGACGTAGATAAATGTTTCATTATTCTGGGGCTTGTGTATGGAGTGGGCAAAAATGTATAAACGACTGTTTAGTATGCTAGACTCATGGTCAGAAATTTGTGTGTTTGAATCTAGAGTAAATAGTTTATATACAGTTAAAGCCAATTCAATGAATGGGCATATTAGCCTATGTCAGTCCCCTCAGATAAGGGCGTTTGTACTAAAATGCCACTGAGAATAAATAGTTCTCATTATAATTACTGGAAGCATCTTGTTATACTGAGTACAGATTTGTTTGGAATGAAAAGAAAAGGCTCCACATGGAATTTGATAATGAGGTGCAGTTACAAGGCATATTACAAGACACAAAGGGGTATGTTACCAAATGGGCAGGTGACATTGGTGACCAAGAGTAAGGGCAGAATGTTCTCACACTGCAAATGAAATTGTTAAAAGTATTTATCCTTTTTATTCAGCTTGAATGTGTTTTATTATGTGTTATTCCACTGACCATGGAACAACGTTCCAAATATCATGTTCTACTCTTTGATGGAACTGAACCATAACAGGTCCAAAACTATGGTCTTATTGATGCAGATATTCCAATGTTTTCGGAGCACATGCCAAATGATCAGAGATCGCAGCAGTCATGTTCCTGGCCCAACACCGGTCACAGCTGTATAAGGCAAGGTCTGAATTTGGCTGGCTGGACCGCCTGTGACAGTGGCAGCTTGGAGATGGCAGACATGTGAAATAGGACATGATTCTGATATAGACAAGGAAGAGGGGTGGGAGCTGGTGATGATGGCCGAGGAAGGGGGGGGGGGGGGGTGCTATGGAGGGGAGGATGTGGGCGCAGCTGTATTGCCTCTGACAGGGGGCAGGTGGCAAGATGAGAAAATGATGTTAGAACTCCTAGTGGAACACTCCTTAAAATAGTGGCAAGACAAAGAGGTTTTGTTTCAGTATGGATTCATATGACTAAAGGGAAGGAACACTGAGTGAGCAGTGTTGAGTCTGAAAGGCTCATTTTTATCTGTCATTTTATAAACAAGATTCTGAGAGAAGGAACTAAGGAGGAATAGTCACACACTGAATTTACATTGCCTTTCACAATAACAAAACACATACAGACCGAGTATAAGTAAAGATGATCAAAATCTAGGATAACTCATTTTAAAATAGCATTTTACACATTTTTAAAAGCTAATAATTTTCACACCCAAAAAATGTTTCCACTTTGGAAATGTGCTTCCACGCTTAAAATAATGACATCTTTGCGTGTATCAAATCAAACTGAGCAGCCATGGGAATTCTCAATGTCACAGAGAATGTTAAAGACTTAAGCCGATATGTTGCAAAAAGACGAAATGAACACTGCAACGATATAATTCCTCAGCTGCAGGTACATCTTATTTAAACATTATAAAATAAATAAATGAATGTCATAACAATATAAAGTACACAAAGTACACATTTTCAGACATTTTAAGTACATAACCCCATTCTCCTAACAGTTAATTGGACAAATGTAACATACATGTGGTACTGTTTGTTCAGAGATAGAGCGTTAACGCGGGCATTATGAGGAAACAGAGGCTATTTTATCATAGTCTAGTGTAGCTTTGAATTTATACGTGGCTTTTCTAGTCATCTTTTTTAATAGCTTTTTTGTAAATAATTCAACAATGATGCTTTGTTGTTTTTTATCATTTTTATCAGTTTCTATTGTGTACCACCATTATTTTTTGTTAACAACTGTAATGTATTTTTCAAGAACAAACCATTATGAAAAAGGATAGCATTACAATGAATATGCAACAAAAAAAAAAAGGGGGGGGTGGTAATGGTTTAAACATGCTAGGGTAATGGAGAAAAAAAGAGTTACATTATGAATTAAAGATACATACATGTAGCATATAATAATAATAATAATAATAATAATAAAATTGTTTTACGATAATCTGGCAGTACATGAATGTTAATTTTACAAAACATGTTTCATACAAGCGATAGCCATTGTCCAATCGCTTCCCGTATTAGAACTGGCTTCATGAAGCAAAGCAGTGGACCTTTCCAAGATAAGAATGTCTAGATAGCTATGTAACCATACAGATTTCATTGGGATATTAGGATCAAACCAACTTTTTATAATAGTCTTCTTGGAGGCTATTAGGCCTGCCAAAATGAGCTGGCACTGTTTCCTAGTTAAGGAAAGATCGAAGGTATCTGCAAGAACTCGTAAGGCTGGACACATGGGTATCTCTAGGCCAGCAGCCATACCACCACGCACTCTGCTCCTGCCGACTGGCTGAAGCTAAGCAAGTGTGGGCTTGGTTAGTACTTGGATGGGAGACCACCAGGGAATACTGTGTTGCTGCTGGAAGTGGTGTTGGTGGGCCAGCAGGGGGCAATCTTCCCTCTGGTCAAATAAACCCCAATGCCCCAGTGCAGTGACGGGGACAATGTTCTGTAGGAGATGCCGGCTTTCAGATGAGACGTTAAACCGAGGTCCTGACTCACTGTGGTCATTAAAGATCCCATGACACTTATTGCAAAGAGTAGGGGGTTCCCCGGTGTCCTGGATCCCAGATCTGGCTCTAGCAAAAACTTGCCACCTAATCATCCCCTGATTTAATTGGCTAATAAAATGTTCTCTCCCTCCAGTGGAGCTGCTCAGTGGCCAACAATAGAGGATTGTGGTTGTACTGGGCAGCTCCCAGGTGTGAATGTGTATGAGTGTGAAGCAGGGTGTTGCTGCAAAAGAGCATCAGTGCTCAGCAAACCTACCCTGGTTAAATAAATAAAAAATCTAAAAAATCTCCCTATTGAAAGGTTTTGCCAGCACTTCAACCACATATTTCCAGAATGCCACTATATGAGGGCTGTACTGCCATTCTAGTGTCCATTACTTCCAGTGAATGACTCTCTAATGGGTATGTATTCCTGTATCTTTACTGACACTGCACAGCACTGTGCGAACAATGTCATCACTAAGAATACCAATCCATTGTTTCGCATGTTATTCACCCTGTACAGATTTTTTCCGTGTGCAGGAATGTGGTTGAAGCACCAATCAAACACCGCTATGAATGTTGCACATCTGTTCAGCCTTTCCTCCGCAGTCTGTTACTTCAGTTGCTAATCATCCATATGGAATGAGTGTAACGGTCAAGATGACTCACTGCAGATGACAGGGAAATGAAAGTATCAGATAGCCCGTTTGTGTCTGTGCAGTACAGTCTAAATTAATTTGATGTCATAAGACAACAAACAAAATTAAGAATAATGTAGAACTAGGACAGCGCTAACTGACCCTCTACAGTACAAATAGCACTGCACACTCAGAAATTGGGATGGCAGGTATGCCATCCCGCCAAGTTACGCCTTGGCGGGGGCATGCCCCATATTCTCTACACAGAGTGACACTGCAAAATGTGATAAACGCAGCATATTGAGCAGTGCATATATCAGCATTGCATATGTACTGTGACACTGCACACTGTGATCAGCAGTATTCACTGTGACCAAACATGCACACTTTGATTAACAGCGCCCACTCTGATCAGTCCTACACGCTGATCAGCACTGCACACTGTGGGTAGTATTTTACACCACAAGTAGCATCACGCACTGTAATCAGCATTAAGCCCTTTCATAAACACTGCACGCCTGCTATCATAGCATGAACTCATTCCTGTACCTGATCCCCACTAAAATGAGAATGGCTGGTGTACAGTACCTGGGCAGGGCAGAGTACAGGCTTCCTCCAGGTTGACCTGTTTGTCTCCATCCACGGATGGCTCCAGATCCCCACAGAGCTCCTCGTCCACCATGCTTCCCTCACTGTCCCTGGAGCCATCCGCCACAAAGCACGAAATGTTCCGGAAACGAAGGCCCTCACCACACCTGGCGCCCTGGAAGAACACACCCACAGACAAGAGTTATACAGACATTTTTGGGGCCCTGGTTACTGTCTACTTGACACCAAAATATCTTCAAATTCCATCTCTGTGAGGTATTTTGCTCAGGTTCTTGCCAGGTCCATTTAACTGCAAATTTATCAAATCTCTTGTACTTACATTAACTTATAATAACTCATGACATTTTTGTTACTTCCACTCCCACATATTTAATGGCCTTGTTTGTAATGGCTGAACTGATAGATGGGATCTCTGTTAGTATGGTGTTCCCGATTGACTTTTTAAACTTTTTACCAGAAAGTGTGTCTAACTGGCTCACCATTACCATATCCAGCTGCAAAATTGATTTCCAGGAACTAAATACAATCCAAATTCCAACTAAGAGCAGCCATAATATGCAGTTCAGCAGTTGCAGTCTGCTCAGTGGTATGGTGGCTGGTTACATTTGTTCTGTCATACACAACTGTCAGTTTATTTCTTTTCTAGGGGCATGAACACAAACAAAAAGCACAAAGAAAGCCAGTGCTCCATTTCTAATCAAATTCCACACCATAAACAAGCCTGCCTCTTGGCATTCTTCTTTTCATCAAGAGCAAAAATAACGGACTGCTTTTTTCCCCCATGCCTTTAATTAAACCCCCCAATGCGCCCCCCGTGTCAAACAGATTACAGCAGCTTGAGAGAGCACGCGAGAGAGCGAGAAATAAACAGAGGAGAGAGAGATGGAGAGGAAAAGAGAGGGAGTGTCAGATGTGTTTTCCTCAGACACAGACGCACCTCCACCATGCAATCTGACCACCGGCTGTACTGCCATCTGTAGCAGGGCCGGACGGGACAGGGCTTCCGCTGCTCCATCTGCACGGGGCAGGGCCTCCCATCCCCCTGGGAGGCCTGGATCACCGCCCTCTTTCGCCCCATCGTCCCTAGAGTGGAGAGGAGAAGGGAAACACCTCAGCGACCACAGCAATTATGAACAAATCTTTTTTTTTTAAAACACACTAATTCACTTACTCTCATTCTCAGATACTCCTACTTACTGACAATAACTGATAATAAGGATTCTGGGAGTGTTTTGGTTATTATTACTGGTAGGCAAATAGACACCAAATATTCTTTTAAGGGAGCTGGGCTGTAATTTGTGATAAACGTGTTGAATATATTATTTATTTACAGGGTATTACGTACAAATGTTTCACAGTTTGGAATTCCCAATCATGGTCACGCTGCAATGCTCATCACAGCCCACACAGGCTGTTGCCATTTTGGGAAAGTGCACGTCCACCTGTGCTCTCCACTGAAGCATGCGATGTCAGCCGCTGCTTCTTATAAAACCGCAGTCCAGGCTTCCAGAGGAAGACACATGCAGCTCAACAGATGAAGGTGTGGATACCCGATAAACCAGCAGGGGTTGCCGTACATTCCAGCCAACCAAAACCCTCCCATCCCTGAGCAGGGTCAGAACCAATTGTGTGTTGACCTGTGAGGCTGCATGAACCAACCAGACATAATGAGTCTAAATGCCCATTTCACCCCCGATATGAGCCCAGTATTGTATTGTAAAGCCAACCAAATACAATTTCAATGTTGACCTGTACTCAGGCTAAGAGTGATGGGCTTTTCAGATGATTTATTTAATGGGAAATAAGTACAGGTCTGAAATATATATTAATGCCATATGAACAGTAAGCAAATAAGTAGGTTCTATGAAAACATTTTAATACAATACATACTATCGGACACTAACCACCCACTATTAGTACATAAATATGACCCATAGCAATTAATCATAACAAGTTGTGAGAGTAGTTATACAACAATGATTAGTTTGAATGTAACGACAGGTGTGTGGGTTTTTAAAAAATAACAAAGGGTGCTGATGAGGTGTTCAAGGAGCATGAGAGCATATTTGGGAGGTTTTAATGTACTGCTCTGTTACAGCAGAATAATTCATTAAACACATCCTAGCTGATCCCACAAGATAACAGAAAACCGGAGTTGTTCTGCTCAGACAGGACTCCA